>NC_047513.1:23841226-24119675 GCF_902827115.2 Pseudochaenichthys georgianus | reverse complement strand
AAACATCTGTCTTATTGGCTGACAGGTACCTATCTTGTGAGCTGTGACAATGTTTAAAATAAACTGTCAGTCGGACTCAGGGTTTTTGAAGATGGACATAAGAAAACATTTTCTTAAAAAATACGACAATTCTCAAGTGGTGGCTCACACAACAACCCCAGAGACACCACTTGAGCCAGGTAAACAAGGTATGTAAATGTCAGTAAACTTCCAAGTAATGCGAACATGTAAGCAAAGCATAAATTACAGCTACGTTGATGTTACTTTGAATCACGGGGGTAAGCTAAACCGTTAGCAAGTAGCTATAGCTAGCCAGATATATTAAATAAACACTTTGTCATACAATCTAAATGTTGTGTTTTTTAGCGTTAACTGGTGTTTTCAAAGAAAGCTCTCTGGGAAATGTTGACTTACTGTTCGACATGAAGCTAGCTTACAGTACACAGTTGATCCGGACTCCAGTCAGTTAAAGTGTTTCATAGTTAGCTTAGCTAAGCATCAACCTAGCACTGAAATATATGGATGTTATGTGACAGTATTTCTGAGAAAAAGTCAGCTGAAATGGTGGCATAGTTGCCACTGCTTTACGTGTCAACAGCATGTTTGAACGTATTTGCAGCAGTAAATGTGGCTGTTTGGCCACTGATGTTGCCATAACAACACCTGAATATAAATGCGCAACCTCTTTTTGTGACAGATTTTTGCAAGAAATTATAATTCTTCTGAATAATATTTCTATTGACAGCTAGTGTTACGACTGGAGCACACAAAAACTGATAGGACCCAAATGCACGACTCTAGACAAAAGATGATTCAAAAAAAGGTTTTACTGTGATGATAAAACAAGGTAATCCATTCACAAGGTTCAAAACGATCTGGCACTTGGCACAGGGAACACACAGAATATATACAGAAGCAAGGGACTCCACAGGTGCAAACAATAAGGGCGGGGCAGGTAATCAGGTCCGTGGACAAACAGGCAAGGTAGGAATCGAACTACCTGAAATGAGAAATGACAAAGTAAAACAGGAAATGGCAGACACGGACTTGACAATATAGACTCACAGAGAAATAATACTAACAGATCTGACGAGACACAACAGCTAGTTTCTATGTGAACATTATGAGATGGACAGCCAGAGAGAATAAATGAAAAACAGTTATGAAATACTATATGACAAAACAAGAATACAGTTTAAGTGATTTGTAAAATATCCATAAAGAAAAATCTGTTTACAGTTCTGTTTCATATGGGTGTTGAGAGATGTATCCATAGATCTCTTAATTTTGCTCTCAAAGTGCACCAGATTGATGCTTTTAACTTCAATATTTAAAAATAAATCTTCCCGGGGGAGCATGCCCCCGGACCCCCCTAGAGGATGTTAGGTCCACGGTGTTTACATGCTTATTTATACAATATGTGTGCTTATGCTAACATCATAAGACAAAAGTTGGTTCCCGTGTTGTGTGTAGTGAGAACGCGCTAGAGTGAGGGGGGCCCCCAAGCCAAAGCTCGCTTAGGGCCCCCAAAAGTCTAGGGCCGGCCCTGATCATCAGTACAATAACCAGTGTAAAGGTGACAAATTGTGGTTTTAACGACAGATTACAAGTGGATACTTCAGGAACTCACTGCTAAGGAATAGTCAATGTTCACTTTATAACATTCAAACAGCAGCCACAGGGGGAAGCTGTTCATATCAGCCTCTGACCTATTGTTCCAAGTCAAAAGTATCGTAAATTCCTGGCAAAATTACATCAAAGATATCATCACTGGTAATGCCATCTTAATAACATTCAATATTAACACAATGCTTTTCATCCAGTTCATATAAAAAGGCACATCAACAGTGTGTTTACATCACTTGATAACACAATGTTTCAAATAAGCAATAGTAGTTAGTGATGGGAATTACGGCTCTTTGAAGGGAGCCGGATCTTATGGCTCCGTTCCTTTCCGAGAGCCGTTCAAAAGAGACGTTTTTTTTTAGGGGGGCGGGGTTATCTGCGAAAGAATCATATTATATATATCATTATTATATTGCCAGAAATCTACTTTTACTCAAAGAAAATGTATAACTTGTTACATCTCTCAGCCAGCCAAACTACTACTCAAGCAGCATGCGTTATGGCAAATTAGCATTCAGGAAAGCAAGTTCCTTTGAAGGCCAGTGGATTTATGGCAGGCAGTGAACCACCTATAAAAAGAATGGCTCTCACCAAGTAGGACTCGGTTCCCTTCGTTTGAACCAAAGAGCCATTCAAAAGAATCGGATCGTTCGCGAACGTCACATTACTAATAGTAGTCGATTTAGATTTTTCGATGGTGTAACAATCAAGCTAGTTTTGGCTAACCCGTTTTGGCTCGATGAAACCTGATGTACTTATATGATTCTGTTTTCTTCAAGTTTGTCTAATTGTTGGTCGAATGCACTTATTGTAAGTCGCTTTGGATAAAAGTGTCAGCTAAATGCAATGTAATGTAATGTAATGTAACTTAAGTCGTAAACATACTTATATCGACCTCAACAATGACATTGTTCTTAACTTAACAAATCTGTGTTGTTTCAATTTAAAAGGGGAAGCAAGTGTAACAAAAAAGTGACTTAAGTTTGTCACTTTCCAATGTGCGGGTAGCTGCAGCTTATCTAAAGCATAACAACAGTAGTGATAACAACTGATAACGTCCATTCAATGGGCTGATAACA
Organism: Pseudochaenichthys georgianus; assembly: GCF_902827115.2. Classification (NCBI taxonomy): domain Eukaryota; kingdom Metazoa; phylum Chordata; class Actinopteri; order Perciformes; family Channichthyidae; genus Pseudochaenichthys; species Pseudochaenichthys georgianus. Next base: position 24,116,970 of record NC_047513.1, on the reverse strand, counting down.
TTTACAACTGTTGGCCTTGCAGGCTTTATGCTAAGCTAAGCTAACTATCTAGCTATGGTTTTAACAGATGTAGTTTTAGTTCCCAAAATGTCAAACTTTTCCTTTAATTATTATTTTTAAACCAGAAGACAATATTTCGAAGTATTTCATCTCTTTTCTCACTACATTTCTCCACCCCAATGAGCATGAAGTAACAATAAAATCATGTTTTCACTCAGACTCTTCTCACCTCATTGTGGGCCCCTTAGCACCAACCACTTAGATATTTGTATTCAGTGAAATAGCTTAAGCCGAGATGAAGGCTCAAAAAGCATCTACATGTTAAACAGTGATTAAAATTGCATAGATTTCAGACTTTAAGGTAGAAAATATTTAAATGTGGCGCACTGTGATTGAAGGAACTTGTGATTGGAGTTGTTTGCCGTTGTCTTCCAAACACTTTGTGCACCGCCCGACCCTCCTCCTCCTCTCACATTAACACGATTCTATCATTAACCCCCACGCCCCACCTACTGCATAATAGCTGGAGCTGGATGCAGGAAGCAGAGAATAACAATGTGTTCCCTTTCTCTTTTCTTGAGGAGCATCTTGAATGAATGATTGATGTTAGGGGAGCTACATCAGAAGGATATAATCACGGTCTAACGAACGCAGAGCCTTAAGAAATATATACTGGAGGAATGCCATAAATATATAAACACACCATATATTAATATATAAGTCGAGCAATGAATATTCAAAAAGAGGGAAATAATATAATCTATGCCCCTCCACGCAATGCATTATTTTTACCCAGGAAAAAGGTAACAACAGATTCCAGATTCAACCCACCTCTCTGTTTCCTCTACACCTCACAAGTTATTTTCCCCAACCCAAGATTAAACAAAGTCATGTTCATTGTCAGTGGCTAAACAAATAGCAATTCTCTGTGAGTGACATGTGTTTTGTGTGGAGATGTGCAACGCCAGCGATGGGAGATAACTTCATTTCCATGCTTTGAGCACAGATGAGGGGGAGACAGTTAGTCCATGTTCAGTATATGAGCACCTTTCATGGGACAAATGGAATGTCAATCAAGCGTCGGTACACAGATGCATTTTCCCGGCGGAGTCCGAGATGCTTTCTGGAGATGCAGCGCTGTTGTTCCAACTCTACTCTGGGTGCACTGGGAATATTTTGTCCTTTTACCCCTGCTCATCCCTTCGCTCCATTTCAGATCCCCTGGCTATTAACAATTCTTTCTGCTCCCCAAGTTTGCCTCTTTAGGCTTCCCCGATTTTCCACATTTATTCCTTTATTTTATCTTGTAGGCTAGTTTCAGACTCTCAATTTGTCTTTTATTTCTTCTTTCTCTATTTAACCTCTCATGTATTTAGCATTTTTGTCCGTCTCTCCTTTTCTGACAATATTAGGGACTGTGCAAAAAATAACTAAGGAAGGGGGAATGATATTAATATGTCATTATAGAACTTCTCTTAGACAACAAATATATTAATGGGAAACATGATAAAGAGATGCTAATCAAACAGTTATCTTCAGAATGAGTGAGCTTGTCTCAATCGGCAACCCTGTCTCCTGGAAATAACCTATAATCTGCAACAGCATTTTTTTATGGAAAATAAATATCCACTGGATTATGCCTTATGAAATATTGCTCATTCACTTTAAAGCAAGTCTAAAACGTAAAGTAAAATTCTCTCTGACAGGGAGTTTTCTTTTTTTCCTGAAAAGTATCTAAGCTTACAATGCAGTATCCACTTTTAATGAATAAAGCATGCTTAGGAAATGTTCTTTCATATAAAAAAAAGTTCAGTAACGCGCTCGGTCTCAAAATGAAAGATGTGGAAATCATGATACATGTTGCTTTAGCTTCCTTCACAAGTCACATTTTTAAGCTATTTGATAAATATTGTTTTTTTAACAATAAATCCCATCGAAAGCTAACCTCATCTCACTCATCATTTGTATCCAGTCCCTAACTTCTATCCTCTCTATTTTGTGATTCTACCCCTAAAATTCTTTATTTCTGACACTTTTGCACAAAATATCCAATTATTTTTAACACCACAAACTACTCTAACGTTTCCCCTATCCCTTGTGCACTTTACCTTCATCCACCCTTACCTATACAAAATAAATGTGGACCTAAAGGTGGATTGAGAAGAAATGTTTCCACTTCCGAGACTTTGATATTAAAAACATGACAAGCCATTCAGTTGGTAAAGGTGCTTACTCAAGGGAACGCATGAGTGTTTATTCTTTGATTAATTTGCTTGAAGGAGACCTGAAATTCCCCCACTCATGAATATGTGGATGACAAGGAGATTTCACTGTGGTGACAAGTTATCTAAACTACAGGGCAAAACGATTATGCTAATATCAGGATGTAGTCATCAATCATCTTGTGTCAATGTGGTGTCAAGGCATCACTTCCCGATCCCCCCTCTGGCCATAGCACTGTGTGTAGGAGTGTGTTTATGGGACATGCAGATGTGTGTTTGTTTGGAAAATAAAATTGATCACATTCTCATTACGCCTGGGGATTATTGGTGGGGTTGCTTTTGCATTTGCGTGGAGCTGTTCTCCTGGATAACAGTTGAAAAAAAATGGGAGGGGATTAATTAGGTGAGTTTCTTCAGCTTGATATGAACACCGGGCTACACACACACACACACACACACACACACACACACACACACACACACACACACACACACACACACACACACACACACACACACACACACACACACACACACACACACACACACACACACACACACACCGAGAGTCCGGGCTGACGTCAGATCAACGCGCCTTAAAACCAAAGAGCGCATAACAGGAAGATGCATGGTTTGATCACACACTCTCGTTTTGGATTGTAAGATAGCACGGATACAGTAGAAGCTGCAGTGGACGAGCTGAAAGGGAAGCCAGGAACTTTTATCGTTTTTTTCTCTCGGTGCGTACAATGAAAGTGGTGCGTAAATGTCTGCGCGGTAGATGATATCCACATTTTTTTTTAGAAGTTTACTTGAAAACTAAATGGTGAGCTAGCGTCAGAGAAAAAGTCTCCTTTTGGCACGGATGCAGTTGGATATTGCCCCAGGTCCGCGCTCCTGCTATTGATCTTATTTCAGCCATGGCTTACTCTCAGCTGGGATACTCCTACTCCACCACACCTCAGGTAGTCAATATGTTGTTACATGTTTCCTTAAAGTTTTTAACAGACGACATTTTACATTATTATTAGTAATTATCGATTGATTTATTTGACATTTTAGACAAACTGAATGAGAAGATCTAAGGCGTATAGCCTCTTAAAACAAGGAAAGACCAAATAAAACACCAGTTGAAGAACTATATTTGTACTGTAGATGTTTGTTTTTGCAGTTAACTACTACTAAATATACTTTTTATTTTACTGGTTTTCGAGAATGTGAACTTTCCTTTCTGTAACTTTCTCAATTGTAATGTTATCGGACAAATAAGGTTAATTTTGCATTTATCTTGCCAAAGTTTCTGATGACCCCCGGCTCTCTGGCCGGTTGTCTGGAGTCGGGAACTCCTCCGCCTCACACGGTGCTGCGCTCCCCGGCCCACCAGCTCACCTCTGGCCCCGGCATTGGAGTCTACAGCGGAACTTATCCAAAGAGCCATGGTTACTATAACACCTGCTCCAGCGACGCCACCGCCCTCTACTCCAGAGTGAGTCCACTTAACGTTAATTGATACCATCATTTTCACTTTGGACAATGCGTAATTGCGCACAATAGTTCTGGCACAGGCGAGAGTGAAAACGAGTTGTATAAAGTGACCCTGTATTTTTTGAAGGCTGTATGTTATCAAGTAAAAAGGTGAATTCAGGATAAGTCATCCTTAAGTATCAGAGGGGATTTCTGTGAACAATATAACATCTGAATACATGTATATTTATATTAGTCATTTGATAATATTTTCAGGCACCACTAGATCCCAAAGATGGAGCTGCATCTGTGGGGACATCTCATACTCCTGGCTACTATCCCTATGAATATGCACTTGGACAATATCCATATGACAGATATGGGTAAGTGAAAGTCTTTAAAACCTTAAACTAAATGGTAATCTCTTCAATAAGAACTAATCACTCTCTAAAAAAAAAAATGTCAACTGACTGCAGCGATGTTTGTAGAGACCTCCTATTTGCTTTTTTCTCTTGGCATCATTATATACATACTGGAAAAGTACTGGTACAAGGATGTATACCTTTTTTAGGGAATTTATAGTATTGTCTCTCTACCAAGACATCTTTAATATTATATTATTTAATTTAATTTAATTCATTTTATATATTTATTTGATAAGGTTCATGAATACAAATACATTAATCTCAGAATAGAGAAGAGTTGATTTATGCCAGATTTGAGATAATGGTTAATTTCCATCTGCAATCCTTAGGAAGACATAACAATCAACAAACACTAAAAACATTGCATAAAAGTCAATCGTTACCCATAAATTATAAGGCCTTTCCTAGTAAAAGCACTTATTGTTGATACGACACAGCTAAATAATATTACAATTGTTATCATTTCTCTCAGGTATTCCAGCTCTGACGGTGCTTCCCGTCGTAAAAACGCCACGCGAGAGACCACCAGCACCCTGAAGGCCTGGCTGCAGGAGCACCAGAAGAACCCCTACCCCACAAAGGGAGAGAAGATAATGCTCGCCATCATCACCCGGATGACCCTCACACAGGTAGCTTTCTGTTACATAAGAAAGTCACTCTGAAGTTTAGTTGCCTGAAAAATGTTGTCTTGTTTTTCAAGGTATTTAGCGTAATTTGCCCTTTCCTTTCCTTGTTTTTTTCTTTACACTACAGTATGTTTAACATCCTGTTTGTATTATTTTCTGTTCCTCTCTGACCTGCCATCTCTCCCTCCTTTAGGTGTCAACGTGGTTTGCTAATGCACGCAGGAGGCTGAAGAAGGAGAACAAGGTTACGTGGTCACCGCGGCCTTGTAAAAGCTCTGAAGACCGAGGCTGTGATGAAGACAGCGATGAAGCGGAGAAGCCACTTAAAAGTGACAACGACCTTCCTGGTAAGCAAGACCTACTCAAATCAGTCGGTCAATAGATTAGCATGTGCAGACTTCCTGTGATCTGTATGATTCATTATTGCAGATCAACAGTGTGCAGACCTGCAGAGCGACCTTGAGGACTTCGACCTCCTGGAGTCAGATGGTTCTGATTGTGAACCGAAGCCACAGTTTCTACGTGAGGACAGTGACGCAAACCCAAACACAGAACTCTCAAACGGGCATCTCGCACACAACTCAGACAACACACGGCACGGAAAAGACAGATTGTCCCCAGACTGTCCCCAGACTGTCCAACAGCAAAACAATACCTTCTATGCTAATCCAGACCCTCGAAGTACAGAGAGCAAGCCCAAAATCTGGTCCATCGCTCACACTGCTGCGTCATTGGACGGCAGCTTGCAGCCAGAATACCCCCCCTGCATGCTGTCGTCGACCGGGTCCTTGTCTCCTGGGTATCCATCAAACATGGCGCTCACCAAGGCAGAGAGGGAACAGGAGTCGCCAGTCGCCTCGCTCAGAGAATGGGTGGACGGAGTTTTCCACGGTCCTCCTTTCCAGCAGCCCAAACCAGCTGATGTGTGGAAAGGCTTAAATGATGCCATGATAGACAGCCGGACAGTCCTTTGAACTTGTGAAGACTACGTCATCATTGTAGTCCAACCAACACATCATTGACGGAATATTTCAAAGACTGATGGACTTTAAAAAAACAATATATTCTGTCTATATTTTGTTGTCGTGACTTGAACCAATTCACCATTCGCACATTTCTACCCCTCAGTTACTGTTGTTACGTCTGTCAAATTTCCATTTTCAAACAGCAAATTACCTTTAAAGTTTAACACATTTTTAAATCAATGGGTCCAGACAGAAGTAGAAGAAAAGCCGCTCTCTCACAACCAGCAAACAACCATCGCATATCTGAAATGCCATATAACAGACTTCCTCTAATGGCTAGCTTGCTAATTAACATAATGTTCAGACTGTTTCAATGTGTCTTAAATATGCATGGCCACATACAGTACCTGCTGTAATACTAAGAGAAAGAGATTTTAAAACTGTATGTACTCAGCAAAAAGTCAGCATATATTCACCAGTTGATGATCTAGGAAACATTTATCCATATGATAAAACATTATCTCAGGTATTGTTGACTCTTGGGTTTAAACTTCCCCAAATCTGGTCATGAGATGCTAACATTAGCCACACATTTAATTGCATATAATGCTGACTTCCACACAATGCAATACAGTGGATATTCTAGTTGTTTAAAGCAACATTGTGACCAGCTAGAGGCATAAAGCAACATTGTGACCAGCTAGAGGCATAAAGCAACATTGTGACCAGCTAGAGGCATAAAGCAACATTGCAAACCCACCAATAATTATGGTTAATGCTAATTTATGATAAGTTCCTTGGCTTTGCGAGTCACTGTTCACTTTTAATTAGCCCTTAGCTAACTGGACACTCTAATGATTGCAGTGCAAAGCATACAAACAGATTAATCTAGCGTATTTCTTAAATTTATGCTTGTGTTTTTGTGTTTCCAAAGTAAAAAAAAAAGACACCACTCTCCAAACTCTTAGCAGTATTTCTATTTCTCCAGTTCTATATGCATGTGGAAACAAGTTTGACAGAATTATGCACAGTTACATTTGGTCTGATTGGCCAATGGTTATGTGGGGTAGGGGTTTAGCGAATGGTAAATTACCAATCCTATTTTGACATTTTGAAAGGCCCCAACCCTCTCCCAACTTGCTAACTCTTTTGGTCCCCATCTTTGGTTAAATGTCTTTGAGCAAACTGTGTCACCACACACATTCCTGCAGCAAGGTTGTACGGATCACACACACATGAAAAACATACAATATTGTACACTTGCACTATAGCCTGCACAAGCACTGAGTCACAAAAATAAAAGGTGTATTCCGTAGCATGGCAAAGATCTCTGAGTGTGCGCTTACATTAGCTGTCCACTGTGCAGGAACCATCAGTGGTATCAGTTGGGTTGATGTGAATCCTGTTTGGGAATAGTGAAATATACCTACACAGCTGTGGGTAAATGTGTGTGTGAGTGTGTGTGTGCATGTGTGTGTGTTTTGAGTGAGGGAAAAGGGGGGAAGTGGGTGGTATTCAGCCGTGACTAATGGAAACACACAGAGGAGGGTGCTGCTAAATTGTTAAATCGATGCCACTTCCACCTCGGCTCCAGATATAGCTGCAATCAGCGATGCGTCCCTTTTCATTAGGCGGGTTTTGACTTTGTCAACCTGGGACTGCAAGAAAATCCACCACGCACAAAATGCTTCATAAAACCTCTTAAGTAATTTTGAGTAAGTGTCACATCTTTATCCACTTCAGTGAGCTTTTCATACAACCCGTAATAAAAAACAGCATTGAAACAAACAGAGAAATAAGACTGGCATCATTAGGCCTAAATAATTTATAAAAAATAAATCCCCATCAACTTCAATTATTAAAGAAAACTTCACAAAATTAGCACTTTAACCAACACTTTCTGAAACAAAGCACAACAGGAAACAGTGAGAAGTGGTTGTTGTTTTTTCACCCCCCATCTTTTCCTGCTGTTTTCGATTTAGGAACAGTGATAAAGTATTTATCAGAACAGAGGAGGGATCTTCCTGGGCTTTGTATGGAATTAACCATTTCAGATTAAATAATTCAGGAAGAATTCAACCGAGAATTTCATTCTGTTTCTGCCTCATAAATAAGTCAGATTTAAGATGATAAATAATGACATCTGACTTCTTATTTCGGTAAAGTTTTCTTTCTTCCTCTCGCTGTCCGACAGGATCTCATCGTGGCTTACTGCAGATATATTTGTCATGTTTTGGCTCAATTTCATTCCCTTTTCTATATAAGTTAAATGTACTTATATTGATACCATTTTGTTTTCTTTTAACAAAAAGCTTGAGGGTGGATTTCGCATCAAAGGAGGAGGTTGTGGTGTCATGAAGGATGTGGAATGGCACTCAGATAAGAGGTTGACCTGGTGCTGAGTGGGGTTAACAGATATAAGGTTAGATGTGTTCTCACCTCTGGCTGTTTCAGACATGACTTGTCTCTTGGGCAAGGAGCATATGGAAAACTGCAAAAGTGCAGTATACTGTAAATCCACTGCAATCCACTGAGAAGCACACCTAACCTCTGGCTTTTAAAATAAGAATTAGTAACATGAAAAACCCTCAAATCTATATGGGTTTGATGTGCAATCCTGTAAGTATTTAACTTTAAGTTCCCATTTTATCAATAATCTACCACATCTTTTTCAATAGATTTCCATGTTGAAGTCAGATCGAGTTTAAAGAGAAATACAAAATGTTCAATAACAGTTTTGAGGCACGTTTGGGAAGCTAAAAAACATTTAAATATCATGACGCATTTTCCGATTTCCAGATTTTTGAAAAAATGTAAGTCTGACATTCATTCTCATTTTAGTTCTTTTTTAACGTTAACAACTAACTTGCTTTCAAGCTCCGACCTACAGTATATGTTCCAAAGATGTGTAAAAAAGACGGCATGAACGTCAAAATTAGGGAATTTCTTTAAACAAGTATAGAATTATGATGCAAAACACTGAAAAACTTAGACAAAGACCGATTTTTGGCTGGCAATTAACATGTTTCCTGGTGAGATGAACCCTCAATTCTCTCTTTTTACCTCCACATTCTTCCTCCACTGACAGCTGACACTTTATTGCCTCTTTATTCCTCATTCTTACCATCACCCATCTTCTTCCTCTTTCCTTCACCCCACATCTCATTCCCTCTCCTCCATACCCTCCCACCCCCTTTGCCTCTCCCTTTCTCCTTCCCTCACCTCTGTCTGCTCTCCACACACAAGCAAGACACTCAGCAGCCACTCTGACACGAAGGCCTGCTCTCTGGTCCATATAATGTGATTAAGCCTCAGTGTGTTGCTTTACAGGTCGGAGGGTGTAAGAGCCACTGTTTACTTGTCTGGCTCACACCACCAGGCATTGTGTGGCCTAAGGGAGAATTGACACAGGGTATAGGGGTGGTAGGCAAAGGGCACTCAAAAAAAGTTTTCTTTCAATGAATTGTTCAAACAACTCATCCTATACCCTGTGGCCCTTTTTCGTGACTGAAAAGTCTTAAGGAATGTCTGCACAGGAAGTATTGACAACTTCAAATTACTCCTCTATGCACCCTCCGTCTGACACCTATTTCCTTTCAACACTGTCTGAGCCTCCCTGGCACGCTCACACACACACACACACACACACACACACACACACACACACACACACACACACACACACACACACACACACACACACTCTGGCTATACATATACACATAGTTCTAAGTCTCTTGCGTCTTGTCACACACACTTTGGTTTCCCGGGGCTATCAAAGTGCTGAGTGCAAACTCTCTCCTCCAAAAACTGTCACATGTCGCCAGAGGTGTCTCGCTCCCCGCGGTAACCCTCTGAGCTCCTGGCACAAGTACAAGTCATTATTTCCATGGTAAAGGTCAGAAGCTGTGTCACCTGACTCTGAAGTGGAGCTGAGTGGAGACGCCCCGAGACAACGACCAAAGGTCAGTTTCCTGTTGGCTTCTCATACAGTAAGTATAGATGTGAGGAGGACAGAGCTGATCCCAGATCTAAGTGCGAGCCCCTTTTGGTCACTGTGGCTTCTAAATGAGGAGGATCAGATAATTGGCTGCAGGGAGCTCCATAATGAGCCTGAGGGTCTGTAATGTGACACATCTTCAAGGAGACATATTTTAATAGGGCAATTACGGCGTCAAGGAGGATGTTTTGTGTAGAGTGAGTGATTGTTGTGGAGGGGCGCTGTGTTAAGAAATTCGATGGCATTTAACTCCATTATCTATCGTGGGGCTCACCAGTAAGGAGACTTTAAATATCATTACAGTCTTATCTTTGAAAGGACTGAACAAACAGTGCAGGTCATATTAGGGTTAAAGGAACAGTTCACCCCAAATCACAAATGTATTTTTCTTCTCTTGTAGTTTTATTTCTCTATCTAAAATGTATTTTGTTGGAAATGTGGTCTGAGAGATGTTTGCCTTCTCTCCGATATACTCAAACATCACTCAGCGTGTGGAGCTGAAATTGCAATACATGTTTTCAAAGAGCAATGCCTATTTCCAGAAATCACAACTTGTTTAATCAAGATAATCAACAAACTTGGTGTGAGCAGTTTCATGTAGGAACTATTTTCTTTATACAGAACGACACCCGACAGTTGGATCCACCCGCAGAAGGAAGCCTGCATTTCCTCAGCTAGCTAAAGCTCATTTGAGGGAAAAGCCTGTACATTTTACATATTGAGCTTTCAAGTAAACAAGCATCTTGTCCATGAGTAGATGCACATGTCCTGCATGGGCTATGATACGATTGCTGTGTGTAGAAAGAAAATAGTGACAATAAACTGGTCACCACGAGTATAGGGTTATGATTTCTGAGAAAAGAGACATTGATGGTGAGTTCTTCGAATATTTATTTGGCACTTTGAATACTGTAAGACAAATGCCATTTAGTACTACTATGGTCTATTTAGGGTGAACTGTCCCTTTAAGAGTTGTATTTGCAATTATATCTCATTATGCTGAAAGAAAGTGTGTAACTGGATGTAGACCACTGCGGTGATTTGACAGTTTAAGGTTGAACCCATGAATGAGTCTGTGTGCAAATTGTTTGAATCAAATTTGATAATCTGGAGTTACTTGACGATGTAAAAGAATATTTTATTATGCCGGCTGATGCATTTAAGAGCAGTGAATAATTAAACAGGGCGGTTAAATCCAGCACAAAAACACTGCACTGTTTAATTCAGCACAATTCATATGCTCAGTTTCATCTGAAGATTTTGCCCCGGGCAATGCCTCCAACTCAACCAACCACCACCTCTGAACCACTCAGACCTACCAACCGCAAGACCGACCAGTCAGCTCTCTGACATGGACCCGGCTCGCCTGCCTCATTTTAACAATGCACCTCTTTCCCCTTCAATCATCCAAAGTGGTCTGACTATAGATGAGGTTAACTACAGCATAAGCCTCACTTCCAGGAGTCACCAGGGCCAATTATGTCAGCCTGACTACTCTTCCCAACCTGCGCTCCATGGTGTGGAAAATGCAGTTCCACTGGCTGCATCACTGGGGACAGAACAGGCCAGTGCTGTCTGGAGCCGGAGCCTAGCGAAGGCCAATTTGGCATGCAGAGGTCTATGGAGAATAGGCCCGATGAAATATATATATGATCTTCTTCAAACATGTATTGTTCCGCGCTGCTGTGTCTTATCAGGCTGGCTCCCTCCTGATGTCCTCCAGGCTTGGCAGAGCAAGACTCTACATCGCAGATTGTGTGGGACCGATGCACAAGGAATGCTAAAGTTCTCTCAGTGCATCTTACAGTAAACAGTAGAGAAGAGCCATATTTCTTGCCTGCTTATTGGTTAAGTTCAAAGCAATGCTTTTGTTTAAAGGTGCAGTGCTACTTTCATCCAATATTATTTTATTTCAGAGCAATTAATAGTTAGAAAGAAACCTTTTTAAAACAAAAAACGTTGGTTTGTGCTTGAGAAAACTATTAATTGTATTTCTGTACAAAGCAGCCTTTCACTGTCTTTCTAGTACCAGACCAATCTCATCTGCAGGACACTGCTGACCTCTGCCTGTCAAATGTGGAACTTCGTCTGGCAATTTAACCCTTCTCTTGCGTCATACTATTTTCGGTCAAAATTGACCGGTGTGTTTTGCACAGTGATATCTCTGGAACAACTGATCCAATTTTGATGGTTGACATATAATTTGAACAGTCAGAGCAAGTAGAATCAAGGAGTGACAGACAGAATGACACCAGGGGTGAATTTCATGTTATAATTTTGCAGTAAGTTCAAAGATAGTGCATACTGTACATTACTGTATATTATAGAAATGCTTGCCATGTAGGCTGTGTTTACTGGAGATGGAAATGCTTTAGTTTTAGTTGTAGCTGAGATTCTTCCCGTTCCAATGATGTATGGGATGTATCAACCCAGTCTCATAAAAAAACGTGTAATAACTACGTTGGTCCACAACGTATGACGTAGTATTTCTACAAAAACGCCTCTGAAATCATAAGATCCCTACGTTTTCTTTCACCATTCATTCCAATGGCTGGCGTCTATGTCACGTGATCTTCACATTTCTCCCTGCAGAAAAAAAAAAACATGGCCGAACTTCGTTTTATTCTCAGTGTAAAATGCCTATTTTAAAGTTAGTCTGGCCATTAAAATGCGTTTTGATGTCATTTGATGCGAGAAATATGAGTTGTTATTTCAGATTATGTGTGCAGTTGATGCACATGATCTTTAGTTTGCTAGTTATTACGAAGATTACTTCAGGAAATTGTGTCGATACGTTTTCATTGTTACCAAGGTGGTTGCTAGGTATGCTGCTAGCGATATTATTTCTGTTATGTTGTGTAACAGTTTAATGGTGTAATCTTTATTGCTACCCCCTTCCCCGTCAATGTATAGTGTTGGTTCACAGCGCAAACGTATTAGTTTAACAAAATCCGCATCTAAAATTGTGGCATAGATAGCCTACGTTATTTTCCCCTATGCAATTCCAGTCTCACATCTCACATCACATCGTCATAAACAAATACCGGAAACAGACCGAAAACACTTTATTCCGAGTGTGCTTGCTTTTCTCTTTGGAGGTCATCACATAACGGCATTGTAATACACGGTTCGGCTGCATTACATATTACATATCTGCCGTAGTTCTGTATTTATAGAGCCCTGATGAGAAGACTTCTAGACAAACATGAGGAACTGCCGCCAACACTGAAAACGTGACGTGGATCATAAATATATCAGCCATTAAACAACATCTTACATTTCTTTTCACACAATACGTCTCCTTGCAGTATCAACACTAATTCGGCTGACTTTTATATTTGATCCAATTGGTAGATAGGCTGTATTTACACCATAAAGGTGCACAGCTGATATAAAGGGACACCTAGTGGTTAAAGCATGTTATTGAATTTCATTATTTTTATTATTAGATATTAATAGGATCCCTATAAAGTATATTCATTACTCGTTATTCTCTACTAATAGTTAATTAAAGACTGTATATAATGACTATTTTGCACATCCCTTTCAAGATTTCAAGATGTTCTAAGGTTTATTGACATCATATACACAAACGGTGTAGTTATGCAATGAATGAAAAACTTTGTGTATACCTCCAGCAATGTTAACTATGTTGAAGCACTTATTTTAACTGATATTATACATGTATTATACTCTTATATAAGATGTATGTAGATAGTATAAGAAATGTGCAGAATACGACAGTTTAATGGTGGAGGTCACACATATTGATAGATGTCTTGTAATGCAGCTGTTGAGGAACCTGCGACCAAAGCGTTTCATCTTGTCAGGTATTGAACAATCAATAAATAAAGAACACATCATTATTAAATATAAAACACAGAATTTGCGTGATTATACTAAATGATTTACAAATAAACACAACTGAATATTTACAACTGTTACACATGCTGATGTAACGCAAATGTTTCCAACTTGGGATCAATAAAGTATATCTTATCTTAAGATGATCGATGGCTACTGCCATATTTGCAAAATGTGCCTCTGAACCTTGACAAGTGCATGTTTCAGGCTTATTAATTAACAACAGGAGGGGTCACAAACATAAGACCAGCTGTTAAATAAAGCTCTTCTGACCTTAGCTGGCATGTGAGTAATGCTGCCCATTATGGGCACAAGCAATTTTCACCCATTTATTAATTATATGTTTTACATTTGAGTGTTTCCTATCCCCTAATCCTCCAGGGATGTACACCGTTTAATACTGGCCACTTCTTATTATGGGAAATACGAAAACGTCTTTTAAAACTACAACTCCCAGTAGAGACGTGCCATAGAACATGTTGCGAAACACAATAGCCAGCATGTGTAGTTCTGGGGACGGGGTGGGGGAGGGGGGGGACGGGGTGGACCCGTTCAAATCCAGTTTTGGACAGTCTGCCGTGGTTCCATCCCATTTCAAGTGCTGTTTGACGCTCTGCACACTCTCCAATCACAGAGCTTGAGGACTATCACGGGGTTTGTCAAGCGAAGCGGAGAGAATACTTACTTCCGGGTGTAATATTCTGTAAAGCAAATGAGCTGCTCCGACCCTCGGTCCTGACGGACTCCAACTTGTGTTTATTAATCAAACAAATAATAAACACAAGGATAATTAATGTATGTGTTATTGTTGAGTAAATGGAGAATTGCACAGGGGAAAATAACGTAGGCCTATCCAGAGGCGGATTTAGGATTGTAGGAGATCCGGGGCTTAGCCCAGGAGTTGTTGGGGGGGGGGGGGGGTGCAGGGGTAAAGTGCTATTTTTTTACAAGTGGGGGGTGGACCAAACATCCTTTAGGGGGGTCGTCGCCTCCTCTAGGGGGCATGCTCCCCCCGGGAAGATTTTTTTTTTTTATTTTTAAGTTAAAAGCATCAATCTGGTGCACTTTGAGAGCAACATTAACCCTACCTTAATAATACCTTAAAGGGGACATATCATGCTATATTTGAACAATATATTGTAGGGCCATACCTATATAAAGTATATAAATAGTTTTTCTTTCAAAATACCAAACAGATCCTGCATTTTAGCCATGCCTTATTTCGCTCTATTTGCTCTTTCCAGCCCTGTTTTTGCAGGGGGCTGATTCTGTGAGCTGCACCACGCCCCCCCCTGCAGGAGAGGGGAGCGTGCTTTGAGATCAGCTGCTAGGCTGCAGCGGGGAGAAGAGGGGGAGAAAAAGAGATCTCCGTCCTCCGTGTTTTATTCTTATATTATTATATAGAGTCGTTATTCATTTGTTTTAAAGCTCAATAAATATCAAAGAAGACCTTTGACCGGCACTTTTCTAATTTTGTCCGGAAGATTTAAACTTTAACGGACATGTTGACCGGCGAAATACAAATCTAACTGAAACTCTGCCGCATGGTCCCCTCGTTCCTTGGAAGAGCCGGAGAGGATGGTGTTTGTCATCTGCTGGTGGCAAACCGGAGAGAATTACAGCGAGGGAGGGATTGCATTGAATTACAGCAGCGGGAGCAAACGCTTGCCTCGGGGAGGGAGAAAAAGAGCCAGAGCAGAGTATAAACAGAAGGGCAACCATGCGCGGGAAGTCTTCTTCGCTGCTTTTGTGGCAGACTACAGCTCCACTTATAGGCCTGGCATATGTACTACAGTGTCTCCAGCGCAATGGCCGGCCGTGGCCCAACCCCACATTCCCCTGATAGGTGGAGAATTGACCAATAAGCGGAGCACCACTTCTGTGACGTAGAAAATAATTCAAGATCAGTCTGTATCAGATCCATTGCAGCCCCGTTTTTAGAGATTTGGGTATGGAGGAAAAGAGAGAGGGTTGTGTTTTCTGACACTTGGTGAGTTCCCTGGAACACCGGGGACTAGGGGTGTAACGGTTCACAGAAGTCACGGTTCGGTTCGTACCTCGGTTTGGGGGTCACGGTTCGGTACAACAAGAAAAAGAAAAAAAAAGTCCCAAATGCATAATTCTAGGTTTGTTGTTATTTACTTTTGAACAGTAGTGCAAGTTTCAGTTTCAAAATAAGGAACTCTGACATTTTGAATAATTAACTGTATTAAACAGTTAAAAACAAACCAGAAACAGCACCATACACTCAGATGGCCATATTATCTATAATGGCTGATGTCAAACTAAAAGGTTTCATCAAGCTGTAAAACTAAAAAGAATGTCTTGAAAATGTTACATCATAAATAATAAGAAAGTGTTTCAAGTCGTTGAAAAAATATGCCAAAAGCTACCGTTATATTTTGGTCTCTCGGCTTTCATGTCTATTGGCTTCTTAAAAACAGCGGGGATCAGCTGTTGAACTGCTGTTGTCTTTTGCCGGGCTCCGGTGATTGGCAAATCTGGTTGCTGCCTTCTGATGTGATTTAGCATGTTTGGCGTGTGTTCCCATTAGCATACCGCACCGCTATCGAACAACGCCGACACACCGTCCTCTTCCGATCCACTGCGCATTGCTTATCGTTTTATAGATCTATTCTCATCCACCATCTTTGTTTGTGACGTAAAGAGTGTAAGAGTCACGTTTCTGAATCGGGCACTCTGAGTGGATGCAGTCACAGCCAATTGGATTCAGTGTTGCATGTCAGTTCCGTTGCTATGGTTCCATTGTCATGTGTACTGAAACGAGAGCCGGTATAATTCCACGCGCGAAAACTAAATAAAAATTGGAATACGTTATTTTAGTGTCTTAAAAGTAGACTGAGGGTGAACGTTACATCTCAGAATAATTTTTAGTCATGTTCTGTATACATACTAACATATAAGGGTATTGACTTAGTGTGGTTTATCTTTTTGTCGCTGCTTTTAATTTAAACTGAGCTGTTGTGTTCATCAGTAAAGTGGAACTTCTGTGTGAACTATTCATATCTTAAACTGCACTGTAACTTTTTATTCATGTATTTTTTCTTTTAATGTTTCTTTTATTATCTTTTACTGTTTTTAAATGCCTCTGTCTGAATGTCTTTCATTTTTGTAAAGCACCTTGAATTGCCTTGTGTTGAAAGGTGCTATATAAATAAACTTGCCTTGCCTTGGTTACTCCATGTTTACTAGCTATAAGATTAACGTTACAGTACATCACTCTTTTTCACTTCTTACTCAGTCAGCCAGAGTGCAGATATCACCATTAGATTCACAAACCAGAAACATCATCCATTTCTTCACTGCTGGTGATGACATTGTTGTCAGCTGCTGATACTGCTGCTGCAGCAGCAGCTTGTGGCACCTGCTTCGATGAAAATAACTTTCTAATATCCATAACTTTATAGGCTATTAGCTTAAAACTCGTCAGGCACTCGGAAGGATCACTTCTTCTTCAGGGCAGGGAAGGCTACGCAGTACGCAGGCTAATGTCCCGCAGCGGCTGCCTCTCTGGTGGACTCCGGTACTGCACATTACTCCCGAGACATTTTCAAAAAAAAAAAAAATGTAAGTGAAACATCCGGGGCTTTTCAGAAAACATCCGGGGCTTGAGCCCAAGTAGCCACCCCCTAGCGCCGCCTCTGGGCCTATCTATGCCACAATTTTAGATGCGGATTTTGTTAAACTAATACGTTTGCGCTGTGGACCAACACTATACATTGACGGGGAAGGGGGTAGCAATAAAGATAACACCATTAAACAGTTACACAACATAACAGAAATAATATCGATAGCAGCATACCTAGCAACCACCTTGGTGACAATGAAAACGTTGTATAGAGACAATTTCCTGAAGTAATCTTCGTAATAACTAGCAAACTAAAGATCATGTGCATCCACTGCACACATAATCAGAAATAACAACTCATATTTCTCGCATCAAATGAGATCAAAACGCATTTTAATGGCCAAACTAACTTTAAAATAGGCATTTTACACCGAGAATAAAACGAAGTTCAGCCATGTTTTTTTTTTCTGCAGGGAGAAATTTGAAGATCACGTGACATAGACGCCAGCCATTGGAATGAATGGTGAAAAAAAACGTAGGGATCTTACCATTTCAGAGGCGTTTTTGTAGAAATACTACGTCCTACGTTGTGGACCAACGTAGTTATTGCACGTTTTTTTGTGAGACTGGGTTGGATGTATTGATTTGATACAAGCAAGCCAGTGTTTCATTGTGTACTTTCAACTACAGTATATGGTCCGGACCCACCGGTGGGCCCATCAAGTTCAGCATTCACTGCATTCACTGTGATGAATATAAAATAAGACACTGATACCGTTTTCCTCAATGATCATTTAGAGAAAAATAAATATTCAGGGCTCCTCTCCCTCAGGCTCCTCTCCCTCAGGGGCCTCTCCCTGGTCTGTTGAATGTTGGTCAGGCTCATAGTCTGGATCGCTGTTGTCTTCCATTTCTGAGACATCGTCCTCTATGTCTGGTTCAATCTCCTTTTCATCTGGTTTAAAACATTTGTCTAGAGCCTCTCTGACAGAAAATCGCCTAATCGGTCGCCTACTCATTGTGTCAATGAGTCAAATGTGAGCAAGGCACAAATATAACTGCATGAGACAGTAATGGAGGGGCATTTACTGCGAGAAAGTGAGAGGTTTTTTTTTCTCGAGCTCGCACATGTGAGAAGGTATGATACAGCGAGAAGTTCCCGTAACTTAGAGTAAATTGTTTTGTCTGGAAGGTGTGGGGGGACATAAGCACAAGTGTGTGTGTGTGTGTGTGTGTGTGTGTGTGTGTGTGTGTGTGTGTGTGTGTGTGTGTGTGTGTGTGTGTGTGTGTGTGTGTGTGTGTGTGTGTGTGTGTGTGTGTGTGTGTGTGTGTGTGTGTGTGTGTGTGTGTGTGTGTGTGTGTGTGTGTGTGTGTTGTTTTCCATCTGCAGGATGAACATAATACCTACCCATTCATTTTCCTATGGCGGTCAATTCTGACCGAAAACATCATGGGTGTTTCACTGTTGAATACATCACAAAAAAATCAATGCAAGTGGTGATCATCAATTGTATATGTTCAGAGGCCTAGTGTGGAGGATAACATAAGGTCTTGAGGCAATTGGATGAAAAACACAATATCTATGATGAAAAACAAAGTCACTCGGTTACTTTTGACCCGAAACGCAAGAGAAGGGTTAAATAGATAACTAACTCAGTATCCCAGAATGCCTCACTGCACTGCACAGTCAAAAAAGAAACCCCTTAAAGACATATTTGTATCACCTTTTTCAACGGACACATGGTGCACATACATCATTGATTTCATGATGAAAAAGAATCCACTCTCAGACAGACACACGTACAACATATCATTTATTAACCAATATGGCAATTTAAACAGAGAAGCAAAGCTGAGGACATGTTTCAGTGATGATGCTTATGCTTGAATTGTAATCCACAGTAGCCACATGTGCCCACTTTTGTGTCTTTATCCTGGAGAAAGAGAGACAAACATGATAGTTATAAATTGGGACATTTGCTAAATCACTGGGTTCCTGCACTTCACTGTAACCCTGCCATCTCACTAAATAGTGTCTGTCAATTATTGGACTAGATCTCAAGTATCCCTATTTAATAAATACAAGTGCACTTTAGCTACATTGAGGCTGCGGCCACACGAGGACGAACACGTCGTTTGCGTTACTGTCATATAGACCGTTCGGCCACACGAGGACGACCAAATACGGCACTAAACGACTGAGGAAACGATAACGAGTCCCAAGGTGGATAGAACGGCATACGCAACGCTCTGGGGGGTCCAACGGCTCCGTGTGTACGCCCTATACGATTATTTTCTGATAATGATGAGGCAATAGCCCCGCCTCTCCCCACCTCTGCTGCTCACCCCCACGTCAAAGTAAACTGCACCCTGAATTCAGATTATTTATCTTTCTCTCGATATGGACATAAACGCGAGTGAAGTCTAATCTGACAGGACGGAGACACGCAGCTCTGCTCACCTGCAGCTCCTCCCACTGCAGCAAAACACATACTTCAAGTCAGATCATCACCCTTAGCTATTTTAATTACCTCTCAAACTCCCTAAACTAGTTATAAATATGTTTATTTTTACTGTCGGCCGGGTCACTCATTACTGGATCAGCTTGCTGCATGAGACAGACACTGGCGCTGTCCGAAGAGAGGGAGGAAAAAGAGAGGCTCCGTGTATTTTATTATTATAATATATAGAGTCGTTATTCATTTGTTTTAAAGCTCAATAAATAAATAACCTTTGACCGGCACTTTTATAATTTTGTCCGGAAGATTTCAACTTTAATACACGTTGACTGGCGAAACACGCTGCCTGGTTCCCTCGGCCCCCACCGCGGAGAATAAACAGAAGGGCAACCATGACAACCATGCTTCTTCGCTGCTTTTGTGGAGGAAGTTACAGCGCCACGTACAGGCTCCTGCATATGTACTGCAGCTTCTCCAGCGGTTGGAGCTAAACGGAGCGGTCTCGTGTGGACAGACACTGTCTGGATAACTATTGCGTGTGGACGGAAGCTTGTTTGCGATTGCGTTTGCGTTAATCCTATGCGTTTAGCCGTTTTCGTCCTCGTGTGGCCGCAGCCTGAATCCTTCAATCTGATCCACAGAAACCAAGTATTGATTGTTGGTTAACTAACAATAAATAGCCACCATGACATATCATTTCGGATAAAATGCACCGGTACAACTTATCATGTTTTGTCAAAATGGACAATTCGACCACTTTAAATCATTTCATGATATAAGGAGCAGGCTCTTACCAGGTTGATGTAGACTTTGGGATGGCCCAGGGCTCCTCCACCTCCATCACATGACACCACTCTGGCCTCAACTTCAGTCACTGGCTCCTCCGCCACCAACTTGATGGCAAAGTTTGCATTCACCTAGACCCAAAGAATGTGATTTTTGTCATTATTGGCTTAATAAAAAACAGGAAACGGAGAAAGTATAATGCTCTAATTATGATTAGTATCCTCTGTGCACACCATATACTTATTGTGTTGTGTGCACATAGTTTTAATAGAGTAAACTTGTATATTGTGTTTACCTTTATGTGCTGAACTTTCTTTTGTAGCAGTCGTTTGAGCATTGTATGGTGAAAGGAGGAGCAGTAATGGACTCAAGAACAGGATGCCATTCTTTGACAATATTTATATAATGTAAGATACAATACAAAAGTGTGCACATGTGAGGATTTATCACAGGTGCACACACCAGTAGTGGGGCACATTGACAAGCTCGTTGTGTCTTGTCATTATAGCTCAAACATCGAATATACATATTTTTTAAGTTTGTTTTTCATTGCTTCTCTTACCTCTTTCTGCCTGCCAACGAATCTTGCCCTCCTGGGATCCTTTTCATCAAACACCTGAGAGAAAAACACTAAACATTAGAGAAGAAGACAACAGCGGCACATCATGTTTCATATCTTATATTTAGCTCTAGATATGGGGGGGTTCGTTTTCTTACTCTATGTTTTGCTAGCTGAGACAAGGTGTCATTGCCTACGCTGTCATTAAAACACGAACATATGTTGAATCACTGTGTATATGTTTTCTGACAAACAAAGGCCAATTTAAAAATGGTAAAGGAAAACGTTAAGGGTCAATACGAAGTGCTGTCCGATAATGGAATTGACGTTAGCTAACATTGACACAATGCTAAGCTAACGTAGGGACACCAAGTAAAAGCAATACATAGTACATACGAGTATGATTTAAGCTTACCTGTCCCGTGTGAGTAATGGCCTCACCGGTAGTGGCAACCTCGACGCTGTAGCGATGAACAGGGACAGCAGAAAGCCTCAAAGGTGAAACAAGCACCTTAGCATTTCTACTGAAGGACAGAACTCTCCCCATTGCGGCCGCCATGTTTACAACTGACTGGTTTCCCAAGCTGCACTGCAGAAAACACTGCTATTGGAACTACCGTGCCCTGAGATTTGCTTGCCAGGCTCAAGACACTTCTGTGTAACACCTACAACAAGCCTTTAAATTGACTCATTATTCAGCGACATGTTATAAAAGTTAAAAACAAAGACATTATGCATGTTTAATTTGGACAGGAAAGCAAGGTTTTACCAAAGTCAGACAATCACATTGTCTGAGAGGCCAAACTGAGGGCACTAATATAGAAAATTAAACCACAAAACGGAAGTAGCTGTATCCTCACAAGCAAGAGCAGCATTACGGTCAAACTGTGGCGATATAAACCCAACATTTAGAGACTTAAAGCACATTTTAAACAACAAAGGGATCCCTGAAAGGTTTGTTTACGTAATTTAATTGTGGAATAAGACTGTGTCATGTCGGGGACTAACATGTGTGCCGTTTTTACATCTTTCTTTGCAATGGCAGGTCAAACCCTGACATGCTGCTCTCCTTGGCATGTCGCTTATTATGGTCGCATAGCTAACCCAGCATCGGGCTCTACTACTGTATGCATTTGTTAAAACTTGTATTTATGTCAGACAGCTCCATGTGTAGATAGTTGCTCATTGTTTTAAGAATAAGGCTACGTTTAACCAGTATAAGGTAAGGGTTAGCTGAATTAGCAGAGTGCAGAGTTGTGACTTTAGCCAATGGGATATTACAATAACAACAACAAAAACTATTTTGCAAACAAATGTTTTAGACACGTTTTGTTCCGAAGGATATCTAACCAGATTAACTCTAACTTTATACCTGCTGAGGCCCAAATTCAAACGCCAGCAGTAAAACACTCTAATTCGGCCACCCTTAAATTAGGAAACCACCAACTACCTTAAAGACAGGTACTCGGATGGGCCAAATTGCTAAAGTTATTCCCGGGTTTGAGGACTCATTCCTGCACCACTCGAGCAGTATTGACTCTACAGTTGACACCTAGGATAATGGCTCACTTATTATGTTGGGTGTCAATTAATCAATAAGCAATAACCCAGGAGACTACAATTAAAAATGCTTTTTTCTTCTATTAATTCTGCTCCCTTAACAAGGCCTTGCTTATTTTCTCTGCAGTGCCAGTGATTTTGCTGCAGACATTGACCACCATATTAAGAACATTCTATGTGTTCACCTTTGATATTAAAACCAGAAAATCGATATTGGTAACATTTTTGTTTTTAGGATCCTGTCAACTTAAAATGTTCATTTTCCTGAGATGAAAGAAACACTTCTGGAATGTTTTGTATTTCTCTCAAATGTCATTTAGTTGTCTAGGAAATGTCCCAAATACTTGTAGGACTCCACCAGTTCTATAATCTGGAAATGAATAACTGTACAAGGAGAGAAGTGATGATACCTAAACTCAATGCACGTGCCAGTAGTCTTTGCCACTGTTTTTCTTGCTGTTATGCAATATTTGACACATCTAAAAAAAGTAAGGGCATTTATTGTTTATTTTTCTCAAATAAGAGTTAGAAAACAATAAAGAAGCAACACTTAAGTCACATCACAACATGACACTAACCAACTCCCCGACTTAAAATATGTTTGTTATGTCACAAAGTCTTGTTTAGCAACTGTAATGGCACATGAACGATATGATGAATGATTTCTCCGTCTCTCTCTGCAGCATTTGACAGCATGGCGTCCCTCCTCTTGAAGCACCTGGCTTCCTCCCTGACCCGACAGGTGGCCCAGATGAGCCGATTAAATCTGACCTTCTCTTCACCAGCAGCGAGCGCCTACAGAAGTCTTTGCAGCCTCTCCACAGCTCCACACACGCTCCTCCTGTCGCCGACCAGAGTCAGCTCCATCCAGTGCTGCTCGTCCGGCTCCTCGTCTCCGTGTGGATCCTCTCTGTTGGGACAGTGTCAGCATCTCCCCTGCAGCCAGCCCTCTGCAGGCATGAAAACCAGGTCTGCCCTGAGGAAGCGCTGCAACGACTGTTTCTTTGTCCGGCGGCGGGGGCGCTTGTTTGTTTTCTGCAAGACTAACCCGAGACACAAGCAGAGGCAGGGATAACATGATAAAGAAAATTGCTATAAGATTGTGGGAATTTTGAAAAACTGATGTGAAATAAATTGTTTGGCTAAAGACTGTGTAGCTCTTTTATCGCCCTTTCTGTAAACCATCATATTCTATAATTTTGGTACATTTTAAAATAGCTATGTATAATTTAAGTTTAATTAAATTACAGTTTTTTTCAATTGCTGAAACGCGTTTTTTGAAAGCAGGGCTTATTTTCTCAAAACACTTAACACAATTCACAAAACCACACACAAAGTGCAAAACACCTCCTATATACTGCAAAATGAAGCACTGCACTCAAAACTACATAAACACTTACCGAAACCAAACTTTTGCACCAAATGGCAAACACTTCATTCATAGTACAAGACACTTTGTCCAACCAACTACACGCTGTGGTGCTCCATCTAAAGCACACACATTTTGTATGGTGTTCTGTACGTAGAGAATTCTGCATATAAAGATTGTTCAAGTCTACAAAAATATGTGCAGGAACACAAATATACTGTTGTTATTGGTGCAACATTCATGCACAAAACACATAGTTACAGTTGTGTAAACAAAAATGATGCCTCAAATACAAGGCAAAAACATGTCAAATACAGTAAATGGAAAAGAAAACTTTGAGGAAAAAGAAATACAAAAAATATTTTAAAAAAGAAAACAGGAAAGAAAAGGCTGCATCTCGCCACCTAGCTGGGTCTGGCCACAGCGCCTCATCCACATGCAGAAGAAGCATGCATCCATTGACCTGACGGTCACACAGTTTCAACCGTTATGCTGCAAATAACTTTATTGCATTTGCTTAATCTTTATCAAATATGTTTTATGGCAAGACAGATTTAAAAAAAAAAAAGAGCCCAAAATGTTCTACCAGGCTGATAATTCAAACCCACTTCTCTTACAATTTTAGATATGGCCTAGCTGCTTTAACCACTGAGCTATACAGCAGCTTAAGGTTTTCAAATCCGGCAGAACCAATCACTGGTCTGCCACATGTGGAAGCCCCTCTTTAGTTTCTCACCTGCTGAGCCCAGAGTAAAACATGTTTGTGTGCACAAACTAGAGGGGGACAGCAAACACCAGTGTGATTTTGATGACAGTACGCCTTGGACAAAGTTATAGTGGGGGTGCAAAATCCGGCAGCACCAACGCCTGGTCTCCTCATGTGGAAGCCCCTCTTTAGTTTCTCACCTGCTGAGCCCAGAGTAACATGCTTTAGTGTGCACAAACTAGAGGGGGACAGCAAACACCAGTGTGATTTTGGTGACAGTAGGACTATCTTGGACAAAGTTAATATGTGCAGTGTTCTGCAAAAAGTACCCAGTTGAATTGCAAATTGAGTGCAGAGCTGAACATGTGTTTAGAGTTTTGGAGATTTGAGCTGAGGTTTTGCTCTTTGA
Source organism: Pseudochaenichthys georgianus (assembly GCF_902827115.2). Taxonomy (NCBI): domain Eukaryota; kingdom Metazoa; phylum Chordata; class Actinopteri; order Perciformes; family Channichthyidae; genus Pseudochaenichthys; species Pseudochaenichthys georgianus. The sequence goes on along the minus strand of NC_047513.1, from coordinate 24,091,967 downwards.
GTGTGAGATTAAATAATTCTTCTTTATGTGTCATGTTAGTGTGTTAGCAACTTTAAAAAACTGCAAGAGTATGAAATGGTAAAGAAAACACAATTAAAACAAACGCACTTTTGTTACATAGCAACGTATAACCAAGCGTATAACAGCATTTATCCGATTATAGCCAATTTGGCTTTAATTATCTAATGTAATTGTAGTTGTTATTGTTTGCCTTTCATGGTTAACTTGGGTCTTATATTTTATCACAAAGCCTGTTTTATTTCAGATTCCTTTTCATCATTCCTCCACATGAGGGAGCCAAAGTCTTGGGTTTGGGTAAGAGCTATACATACAGGATCCAACCATAGACTATAAAGGTCCAACCTGCCGTGTAAGGCATCAATTTGACTCCATTTTTCTAATGAAGTGATACCTTTAATATAAAAGTTATCACTATATGGTCCCTATAAAATAGTCTTTGCCCATATCTTTGTAATATTGTGTCTAAAAACGATACATTTTCTTCTGTAAAACATGTCTGTTATCAGGTTAACCTATTCTTGAGGTGATAAACAAGTTGTTACTCCAAAAATGTATAGCCTACTTTTCCATCATTGTATTAATACTGAAAAACAAGAGGAATCACAATGCACACAAGAGTATCGAAAGGCTGTAACGTTCAAACTACAGGCATTGAAACCTGACAGGGTTGAAAGATGTTTGGGAACAAACACTAGGTCTCGACTGCGGGTCAGTGAGCAGCTAGATTTATGTTAGCAGGTGTCTTTAAAAGAGGTGTACAACATCAAATATCAGCATTTCGATTTTTGGTTATAAGCCACATTGTACGATGTAAATTGGCCATCTGCAGCTCCCAGAAAGTACAAAGTCAGCTTAAAACCCTCTGGAGTCTAAGGGTATTTTCTCGATTTTTAGATGTTTTCTTAAATCACCTTTTAAATGTATTTCTTCTAACATGGCACCCCATGTGTTAAATATCTAAATGTTCAGGACAATCTCTGGTCTTGCTGCTATATATACATATTGCTCACCTTAGAGCACTGTTTGATGAGATAAGTAGCTCAAAAGCTTAAAATGTCACATCCGATTTTTGGAAAATCTTCAAAACTCTTGTGAAAACACAAATTTACTCATGTGATCGAAATGTTTTGGTGTTTTAGATTTGGTTACCAAAGTCCTAGGATCACAAAAGCAGTGAAATATTTGAATTACACTGTATATACATGTGTTATTCATGTCTAAAATTAAAAAAATTAAATTCAAATTTTGAAACAGGAGTTTATCACTCTACTTTCACCACAGCAGGGACTGAGATACATCAGGACTGAATAATGACTTCATATTACACACCAAGGTTCATGTGATGTGTACAAATACAAATTGAGCATTCAACCTTTTTTTTTCAACCAACAATTTATTATAAATATGTTTTTTTCAACCAACTATTTATATAAATATAAGAAACTGGAAAATCTCACTACTTACAATATTGAACATCGGAACTTTCAACCAACTATTCATTATAAATGTCAAGACAGTGTCAAGGTCTTTGTCTGTCTTCCAAGACAGTGGGTCTGGCTGCTGTGCAGGTGGGGGTGATGGTGCATGGGCTGCTGTGTAGGTGGGGTGTACAAGTGCTATACAAGACCTCCACGAGACCTCCTTGCTGGCTGGGTTGAAGGTGATGGCTGTGGTGGAGCCTTTGTGCTGAGGTGTATCTTGACCTGGTGGCAGCCGCAGATGGAGGTGGAGGCAGCTGTAGTGATGCTGGTCTGCTGGTCCTTGGTGGTGATGGCTCTGGCGAAGGCCCTTGAGCCACAGTAGATCTTGACCTGGGGGCCGGCACAGATGGATGTTGTGGCTGCTGGATAAACGCCGCCTGTGTAGGACAATAATTACAACTAATTTCATTGAAATAAAGTTCAAGTAAAATGTTGCTCAAGCACAAATAACAATGCACACATAAAAATAAAGTTTGGGAGGTTGCAGAAGGAGTCTCTCTCTCTCTCTCTCTCTCTCTCTCTCTCTCTCACACACTCACACACACACACACACACACACACACACACACACACACACACACACACACACACACACACACACACACACACACACACACACACAGGTATTTCCAGTTACTTTACATTCAGTATAAAATCACAGACACACATATACATAGGCTACATCTGATTACAAAGTCTCGGTAAAATAATAACAGGCACACATATAAATAAATCTATGACAGTCTCATCAGTATGATAAAATAATCGATGGCAAAAACATGTCACTGTAAATGTCTCTGCTGGAAAGCTACTCTTCCAGCGATTCAGCGGATATCTGAATCATATTTCTACTCCTTATAATTGAAAATATATGATTAATGAAGTAAAATTATGCGCACCTGGACGAGGGTTAAATGAGACAGTTGCTGTTATCTAAAAATAAAAGACACTGTTCATTGGTGGATGAAGCAGCAGGACACAATACGTCAAGCGCAAACTAAATCTCACTGAACCCAAACATCTCAAACACACATTCCACAAAAATCTTCTTTTCATCAGTGTTGTATCAGTGTGTTACAGTATATGAGTGTGTGCATGTTTGTCAGTGACGGCTTAGAAGATTGTTTTAATATTCCAGATGTCAACCCTACTACTTGTTGTGGTTTTCATAGAAAGGATGATATCATATTTGTTTACCCAGGTCTCACAACGTATGAGGTTCGAGGACAGTTGTGAGTTAACAGTGCACTGTCAGTCCATACCGTCTTAACCGCTTATAGTTGTATATTTAATGAGTTGAACAGGTTCATTTTAACATTCAATTGTTTTTTTTCGGGCCTTTACTTGCATAAGTGACACGTGCATGTGCTTGGGAACGTGCACGTATCTTGTTTTAATAAGTCTTCCTTGCCTTCAAAATAAAGGCTCAAGCACGACATGCTTACAATGACTTAAACTAATGTCTAGACTATTTGAGAATAAAGCACATGTTCCATTTCCCAAATGATAACCTATTTTAAAGATTAAACACATCAATTATTTTTATTATTCATGCTCAACAACATTTAGGGCATTTTAGACTTTAAAAAAAAGATGCACTTACGCAAACTTTTAAATTAATTGTTATTACTTTTTTATTTCACCGCACGTGTACAGAAGAGGTTTAGGGCCATGGGAGACATTTTATTTTGGAATGTGACCAAATAAAATTCCGAGAAAGAAATGTGTTGGAGGAGATAGTGAAGACAATACTGAAAATCCCAAGTACCGTATGTATATTAGAAACTACCTTTTGCAATAGGGTTGTTTGATATGGGAATTAATGTGTGGGGATTACATTTAAAGTACAATAATGCAAGGACTAGAAGAGATAGCTCCTTTTAAAAAAAATAAAAATGGTCTTTCTATTTAGTTATTCAGCAATTATTTGTATTAGACTGTATGATTCTTTTTTTACTATCACTACGCACGGTTTTTTACTTGTGTTTTTGTGCATAATATTTCCCCGACAGACAGTAATACACTACTTGTAAAATGTGAATACAAGAAGTAAAACAACTCTGTTGCTGTTTGAGGTTACAAATATGTAAACTACTTAATATAATGTGGGATTCCTACATATATAACAATGCATTATATTATATAAAGCTATAATTTAATTATTTTATCTGAATTGGTCCCAGAAAACACAATATTTACTTGAATTATTGTTTTTTGTTGTAAAAACACATTGAACCTGAAAATAGAGTTGAGGACACACCTGCAAACTAACCTTCTCAATCAAAACTCCTACTCCATGTTGGATCATATTATGCTGACGTTTATATGGAACATGAGTGACCTTGATATTGAAACATGATTAATATAAACGCAGGGTGATGATGAATGGCTGAACTGTAGGGTGGTGAAATGTTGCTTGGAGAAAAGTTTGTAAATGGGAAGAAGTGTGCCAAGAACAAAAATATGTCATTATAGTTGACTTTTGAAAAACAATGGATACAAATCATTAAAGAAACAAGGAAAGATAATAGAATGCATATAACTGGCTTTATGTTGTCATGGTGATTCAACAGTGTTCCATAGTTCAAAAATTCTAGAACATTAGAACCCCTTCATAGCTAAAGATTCCTAACCAGCTCACTCACACACAAACTGACCATCTTCAGAGACACAACACAGTTTTGTCCCTTCGATTAAGTTGAGTTTTTGTGATAGTAATGGCGTTTTACAGGACACTTAAATCTCTCCTGTCCCGTAGGCACGCAAGGAAAAACTTTGATGTAGGGAATGATGTAAGTAACCAACTCAACCCCTTCCTGTTGGAAGATAGAAAGGTGGGGGGCTAATGAAAGTTTTACACTTTTCTATTCTAAAATGTATTGAGGTATCATTCACCAGCACTGCTTTAGCTTTTAATCAAAGCTGATTGAAGATTTGAGCATGTTCCGGCTTAAAGGAGGATGATCCCTCAAAACGATGAGATGTAATACACAAACATTTCTCTGGACAATTCAGATTTTCAATTAAACAGGAGACATGTCTTGTTTATACATTCCTTTAATGAAAGATGTTAGGACCTGGACACTTATTTGTATAGACAGATCAGTCTCTCTTTGAACAAGCATCACAATGAACATGTAGTGTCTTGTGTCAAATCATGTCAAAACGCTGACTTTCCAAAATGAAACAGATCTCTTTCGAGTGTTTGAATTCAAATCATACTACAGAAAAAAACAATGAGCAATTCATTTAAAACATATGTATTTGTTTTTGTATACAGCCAGAAGAGAGGTATATCAACCAAAGTGGATCCAGTATACAGTGCAGGATCCTGGAAATCAAGGAAGCTGACAGAGCCAAGAGGGATGCACAGGTTCAGCGTACTGAGAGGCTCTTTGCCTCACAGAAAACCTGCAGTGACGCTGTTCTGGAGAGACTGGGATTGTCCCTCCAGCCCCCTGACACCCGAACCCTTCCTCAGCGTCCAACTTCTCAACCAAGGAGACCTGAATCCTCTCAGCCAGGAAAGACAATCAGGCACGTTTCAGAGGACATGAGGTCATTGGAAGACAACCCCTTCTTCGAAAAAAAGCTGCTGATGGGCAGTAAAGTGGCAATACTTCATTGTAAAATGGCAAAAGTGGCAAACAGGAACCCAAGCCCAGACTACTCCCTCAGCTCAATAGACACACACACTCCTGATGAGCTGAGGATCATTCCACACTTAGGTCCTCCTATCAGGAGACCATCTCGTCTACCAGTGATGAAAAAGAAACACAGTGAAGAGGGTATGTATGACTTTATGGAAACTTAAAAAGGACATTTAATGACAGTAGAGAAGTGGGAAATGTGAGTAAACATCACCAATTTGCTTTTAATCTGAACAGGCAAGGAGGTAGCCGACGGTTGCATACTCAGAACAGCTCAAGATAATTTCAAGAGAATTACAGCAACAATGAAAAAGTTCATGGTTGACGACAGCCCTGCACCAACTCCACCTGCAGCGCCCAGAAGGACCTCGTATGTGGCACGTAAAGCTTGGAAACCCACTTTGAAACCTCGAGCAGAAGCTCCCCCGCCAAAAAAAGCCCCTCGTACCCACATCCAGGCAGAGGCACCCAAGGTTCCCGTACCCTCAAAAAAAGCAGCCCCACCCAGCAGAAAAGGACCTCACCGTGGGACGAAACTCAGCCCTCAAAGGGCTGTCCGACAAGAATATATGGAGCCTTTGTCCCACCCTGAGAAGGGCCTGTCCAGCTTTTTTCAAAATATTGGCTCAAATGAATGGTAAGACAACAACACTGCAGGAGTGTTAAGATCGATTATAACAAGCTGACACAACCGTCCCAATGCCTTTATTTTTGTCAACTCATAGGGAGAAAAAGCTTTTGGGATTAAAAACAATTCAAGCTATTGCACAAAACCACCAGGAATTACTAACTAAGATTAAACTGCATGAAGTATGCATAGTCCTTGCAGAACAGGTAATGTATTTATTTTAATAGTGTTGTTGTTGTTGTTGCATGTTCCTGTATGCAGAAGTATTGACTCTTTCTTATTGACCATCTAGGTGAATAACCTGCGCTCGGTCTTGGCCTGCGCTGCAATGGACGCATTAGCAGATCTCCACTCTTACCTGGGGAAGCTGATGGACCCTGAGGTGGAGCGCACCGGAGGCGCCCTGCTGCTGAAGCTGGCACAGACGACCAACGCCTTCATCCTCCAGCAGGCTCACCTCGCCCTGGACGTGCTGGTGAAGGGATCCAGCCCTGGAAGAGTTATGAACGTTCTCCTTAACATAGGATCGAAGTAGGGAGAATTTACAAAGAGGTGTAGCAGTGTTTCAAGTACATGAAATGTTGCATAGTTCATTCTGACATTCCCATGTTTTTGTCCTTTCTCAGCCACCGTTGTCCTGCAGTGAGGGCGTGCACAGCATTGCACCTAGAACAGCTGTTAGACATCATCGGAGAGGATGAGATCTTTGCCTCTGGGAAGATAATCTCAGAGCGTCTCCTTATTGCTGTCAGCAAGATGGCTGTGGACGCTGCATCAGAAGTCAGGTGAGTTACAAGTCTTAAAGGTCACCTAGTATGCAAAATCCACGTTTTCCTGTCTCTTCGACATCAACAAGTGTCAAGTGTGTAAAGACATTCTGAAAGTTTCAGAAAAAAAGATTCTCTCACTTTTTGTCCCGATTCATTTAAACCTGTCTGAAAATGAGCTGATCAGATTTTGGCCACTTTATGTCATAATGATTTGTTGGCCTGTGTGACCATTAGCCAATCAGCAACCAAGGTAACCCCCCCCCCACCTTATCACCTGAATCTCCTCCTAGAGCACCATTGTGTTCTTTTTAACCAAATACCTCTCAGAGGGGCGTGGGGAGGGGCTCCTTATTTTCATCTAAAGTAACAGACGGAGAATCAGCACTTTGGAAACAGGGCTGAAACAGAGGGGATTATGGGTAATGCTGCAATGATCTGTTTGGTATTTAGAGCCAAACACTTCAGAGACATGTTTTGTATATATCTGAGACCTATAATAAAGTCATGAAAAACAGTATACTAGGGGACCTTTAAATTGTTTAATCGTTGTCATATTTGCATAACTTTTCCCAACAGTGTGTTTGGACACTAAATTGCTAAATGCGGATTGTTTATTTCTGAACAGGCTCCATGGACAGAGCATGCTCCTGGTACTCTCCCGGCAGGAGGAGTTCTCTGTCCTGTGGCATAACATCATCCCAATGAAGGACAGGCACCCATTGCAGAAGATCCTGCAGAAGAGGAGGCAGTAGAGGCGACGGGAAGACAGGGGGACATCGGGGCAACAACAAAAAGTAGACTGGCATGGGGTTGCAGGGGTTAGCTCTGTCAGCTCACAGAAAGTAGGGTTTCAGGTGATCAGGCGGGTCTTTCTGTGTGGAGTTTGCATGTTCTCCCCATGCCAGTGTGGGTTTACTCCAGGTGGTCTGGTTCCCTCCCATCGTCCCAAAGATATGCAGAGTTGATTAATTGTTGTCTGTCTTTATTTGTATTTCTGTGTACTTGTTCTGTTTATTTTTCTTCTGCACAGGCACCATGGACAGATCACGCCTCAGGGACTTGCCCACCAGAAGAGGTCCACGGCCATGCCTACGAATGACCGCTTGCAGGAGATGCTGTCGTAGGAACGCAAGCCAAAGGAACCCAGGAGGATATTTTGAACCAGAGGAGACGGGAAGAAAGGAGGACATCGGTTCACTGTGTAATGTAGGCTGGCATGGTGGTGCGGGGGTTAGCTCTGTGGCCCCACAGAAGGAACATTGCTGGTGTCTAGGCGGCTCGTTCTGTGTGGAGTTTGCATGTTCTCCCCATGCCTGTGTGGGTTTCCTCCAGGTCGTCTGGTCACTCCCACAGTCCCAAAGATATGCTGATTAGGTTCATCTGAGATTTTAAATTATGATATAATATACAAAATAAATGTAAAACCCATGAATGTTTTTTTTATTGTTATTCGGTGTGAATGACCTGAATTGATGTTCAACATATTGCACATTACTCATTTAATTTCAATGGCAGTCAGTTTTTCTTTGTCGCTTTTACTTCAACCACATTCGCAATGAAACTAATTTTACGATCATATTTTCACCTATAATGATCTGATGGAGAGACACTTTTTGATGATTCATATTTTTTGGAAATACTTATTTGTGTCAGTGAGGGAAAAAAGCTAACTAAAATGTGCCTTATACATACAAAACAACACCTTGTCCATTCATTGTACAGTTTATTTTCTTCTTTGAACATGTAGTATTATTGCTTTTTGTCCTCAATGATTATCCACAGTCCTATGACAGTCATGACTCGTTCGAACAAGGCAGCGTACTGAAGAAAGGCTAAAGTCTTTCTTTTATAACTAAAACCTCTGATTAGCTTCTGGCTTTAGTCATAAAACAACCCTCAGGTCCTGATGCTGACTCCTCCAGCCCTGGTCCTCTCCAGTGAGGTCCACATATACTGACATCATCCAAATCCTTTTTTCGGAATAAAAGTGTTTATGCATAACTGCAACAGCAGTTGATTGAGTGAGGCACTGCAATAAAAAAGGCACTTTGGTAAATGCTGAGATGCAAAGTAACACGATATGTAGATGTTGTAGATTACAGTTATGATAATGAGAGGAGAAACTATTTTAACAGAAACAACACCAACAGACGATCTGCTCGGTCCAGAAGAGGAAGCAGGAAGTCCCTTAGGTTTGCGTTACCATGACATGGAGTGATGCATGTTAACCAGGTCAGGACACTTGGAGCCTGCTCTCAGTTCAGTTTTCTTTCAGTTGTATACCGCCCTCCCTCCCTAGGTCACCACAACACAGGGAAGTCCGTTTTACTGAAGCCCGGGTCTCTGCGAATCTCCCAGTACGAGTTGTTGCTCACCCACGTGTCATTGTTAGACTTCCTGCCAAACACAACAAAAGGATTTTCCTAAGAACAAGTAGGTTGAATAACTTGTTCACACAGGATATTGCTCGCATTCGGCTGACGTAATGCCCGAAGCAAGAAACAACAACAACACCTTGATGCACGCAGATAAGAAATGATCAACATACTTGAAAAAGCGTGGCTGGTGGCTCATGTTGTTTTCCTGCAGCACTTTCCTCCTCTCTCTCTGGAGCTGCTCTATCCTCTGCTTCTGCTCCTCGGCTCCTTCTGTGTTCCCCTCCTCCAACAGCCTGGACCAAGGACACAAAGACAGTGACTCAGGATAGAAGATAACATCACATTATATTTCGTTTAGCTCACGTTTTTATCTAAAGACATTTACAATAACTGCAGTAGGGCTGACACATGTATCAACATTTGATCGGGCTTAAGCAATGTTCATATCGCAGGAAGCACAATATTTGTAAAAGGCGAAATGTGGTAAAATACCATTTTAAATGAAGTATCGTGGAGCTGCAGCAATATCCTGCCCTATAACCAGGGGTGCACATAACTTGTTTGCCCTGGTTCTCAAAGGAGCACCTGGAGATGTGGCTTCGTGCACATCCTTAAAATGAAATACACCATAACTTTTGAGGGGGTCTTGACTTTATGTGCCAGACACACGGCACAGAACACACAGAGGTGAACACAGAACACACACGCAGAGGTGAACACAAGACAACATTAGCACGAGCAGTAATCCTACAAGCTGTCATCACTACCCTCCTGACTGTTCTCCTCACTGTCTTCCTCTCCGTCAGACACGGTAGCTGATGATGTAGGCCTACTACTTCCTCTCTGGTTGAGTCTGCGATTAGCTGCTTGCATCCACAAGTCAACAGCTGGGTTTGGGTCGAAAGTCTCTGTTGTCATCTTAGACAAGTGGATGTAATCAAATAAGTATGTGAACATAACCAATAACCTACCATAGCCAATAACAAATGAATGTAACTTATTTTATTTGTGTTGTTCATTCATATCTTATTTTACCGAGTTAACATTTATTTATGCTTTTTTTTTTATCTCTCCAGTTTTAAAGGATATTTGTGGTTACTGTCCTATAGTATACATTGGAATGATTTCAAACCTGTTTATCCCAATAATTATAAAGGAGTGCCTTGGAAATAAGTGTTTACATAAATTGTGACCAAACCGTTTGAACTTAGACTAAAGTGAACTATCTAAACACTCAGAGTCCTTTACCTCACTGAGCTGTAGCATCAGCCTCTCAGTCTGACTGGAGAGGACTCTCCCTCCACATCATTGTAGAAACATCTTCTTCTTATATCCGTTAGAGCAGCTAGCACCAGATGCTAATAACAACAGCGCCGGTACCGGTGCACCCTCCCTCTCTCCCACGCTCACTCGCACTTTGGCTGTGAGCTGCGGGCGACAGATAAGCCAACATCCCCCATTTTCATCACTTACAGCGCCCATCGTACAGGGCAAATTAAACGTGTAACCGGGGTGAAAAGGGTGTTACATTTACTTAATTATGAATATTGTTACATCAAGGCCCAAAATTAGGATGAGCCCCAACGGTCAAATGTTTTTTTCCCTCCCAGAACTGCCAGTGCAGCGCCTCCCCAGATCTGGCGCACTAGGGGAACATCTATAACACCAGTGCGACTGGCCGGCCCTGAGTTCATATGCAACTCGCATATATATCTCTCTCTCTCTCTCTCTCTCTCTTTCTCTCTCTCTCTCTCTCTTCCCCTCTCTCTCTCTCTCTCTCTCTCTCTCTCTCTCTCTCTCTCTCTCTCTCTCTCTCTCTCTCTCTCTCTCTCTTCCCCTCTCTTCCCCTCTCTCTCTCTCTCTCTCTCTCTCAATGTTGGTACGCAAATGCGCCTTTTTTCAAATGACCCGGTGCTCTTTTTTTGGCGGAGGTGCGCATGCGCACCAGTTATGTGCAGCCCTGCCTATAAAGTATACTCTACTACAGACTGAAGAAATCATATCTGTTTGGTACAGAGCATCATCATTTCTTTTATGCACGTCATGCCCACCAAAATCAAAATAATCGCATTTAGTTATGTTTCCCAAATTGTGCAGCAAGATACAAACTCAGACAGAAACCTTAAAATACCTTAGCTTCCATTAAGCCACACTTTTTAAGAACCGAGACATTTTGTTACGTTTCTTGTGCAGTCGGATAGCAAACAGAAACATTTTGTTTGCGACTCTGGTTAGGTTAGTATTTTTTGCAGTGGTCTTTCAGTTCCTATGTCAATAAAGTTACTAAATGTCCTCACTTAACACTTGAGGGTTAAAAAAAAAGGCGTTTTCTGTACCAGACAGTTTAACTCTTCATAGGAAGAAAAGCAAACAGGTATTACGGAGAATATTAACAATAGCACCTTTCTGCTCAAAACGTTTCTGGAACTATGGAACCAGAGGAACTCTAACATGTTTTCACATGTAAAAACAACAACATATTAGTAACCCTGCTGTTTACTGTCACACTTTGATGTTTAATGTAATTGATCCGACAGAAACTAAATTCAGCTCCAGGTTTATTTCCTGAAAAAGGTTCTCAGCATCTCGGGAAAGTCGCTTCAGTGGAAACACTCTAAAGAGCTCTGTTCCTGGTACTCCATGACAGCGTGACAGTCAGCCGGCCTTTTATCATTTACACCTTGGGTTTTCCAAAGGTTTTAGCTTCATGAGAAATGTGTGCTTGAGTACTTGAGTACTTAAGAGCAGTTCTTGAGTAAATGCGTATAGTTACTTTCCATAACTGAGGAAATCATAGTATAAACACTGCAGATGGATGAAGATGCCAACCTCTGGTCCGGCCTGAAGCGTGTGTCTGTGGAGGGCAGCAGGGGTCTCAGGTTGGAGTCCAGCTCGTTTAACTCCACTGCAAACTGGGTGAAGCCGTAGTACTGGTCTTGCTCCACTGGCATGGGGTCTACACACAAACACAAATGTACAGTTAAACTAGGGCTGAACGATTCATTGATTTGAAATCACGATTTGAAATTATGCGATTATCAAATCACAAAGCCTGTGATTTTTTAAAACTTTTTTTACATATATATATATATTTTTTATTCTTGTGTGTCAGTCATCCACACCAATCAGAAGTGCTGTGCTCCACATGTACCAGCCATTGTTAACCAATCAGAAGTGGCCCATGATAGAAGGTGGTCCAAATGGCTTCCAATGGAGCTTTGCTAGATGGTTTGGTGAACCATCTGAGTCAGGTTAGCACTGCTCCATCACATGTTTCTATCGCAGGGTGAGTCTTAAACTGAAGCTTGACTTTAAAGCAACCCAACGGAAGTTTCATGTAAGTTTAGTTCTTTCACTCGTAGCTCGGGCTGCGGGGGTGCTCGAGACGGGAGCATGTTGATGCGACCTTCCTAGCCGGAGTTATGGCCACATTTTACAATAAACTTCCGTTGGGTCGCTAAAAAACAAATATCGCAAATCGAATCGCAATCGCAATGTTTGTCAGAAGAGTCGCAATTAGATTTTTGCCCAAAATCGTGCAGCCCTAAGTTAAACTCAGTTTTGTGTTCCTGTAGTGCCTTGATGTTAAAACGTTATATCTGACTTTCTTCGGGACCAATCACTCACTTGATCTCCAGATACACGTGGCAGAAGGCGGGTCTCCTTGAAAAACTGATTCGTGCCATTTTCCAAAGACGGAGTGAACTACTTTTCCATTTGAATCCGTAATCACGCCTTCTATCTCGTTAACTGTGGAGCTCCAAGATCTTGCCTGGATAAAGAAAAGGAAATTGTTAGCATTTTTTTACATAAAGAAATATATGACATCAAATGAGCGCAGACATGTGACACCCATGTGATTAATACCGTAGGATTGATGTCATGTTTACAGAGGGTTGGATCCAGTCTGCCTCATTTTGCATACTTCAATTGTGATTCCTATACAGCAGAGGGCGCCATTTGTTTGCCTTGATAGTGCTAATGGGGGAGCTATATTTGACTAGGCAGCACTGCAGTAATCTTTTAGAGGAGCAGATATATGTGTGTGTTCAAAAGGAGGATGTAAGGTGCTTACAGCCACGCACCTGTGATGATAACTGACACTTGTGTGAATGTGACTCATACTAAGAGGGGAGAACCAACAGTAATAGTTTGTTGGGTACAATGAGGTACAGCATGTCGCTACGATGGAACTACACTGAACAGGAACAACTACCTTTCCTCTAAAAGCACATCAAAACTGTGATGTAAACATCTGTGTTTCCTAACCTTGACGAATGTGACTTTACACTGACAGGCGTCACTGTTGATATTTTTGATGGACATCTCTCCGTAATGTTCGATCCAGCGCTGGCCGCTCAGGATGTTATGGATGCAGGACGTGACTTTGTTCCATTCATAGTGGTCCCCAAACCTGGAGAAATCAAACACATGCTGGACTTAATACAGGTCGTCTCATTTGCTGTACAGCGTATACTGAAACTAATTACTATGATGTTCATGTAAACACCTTTCAAACACGCAATGAGTTAAAGGTTCAAGGACTTACGCAGGTAGTGTGACATGTGTGGTCCCCATGGGAACAATTTCCATGGATTTGCCCCAGAACTTATTTTTCCATCGAACATCTAAAAGAAACAGGTTGTAAGAATTACAAGGTAAGTGCGAGTGATAATGAACATTGCCATATTGTCATAATCGAACACGGCAAAAGTCAACTGAATAGTTTGATTTTGAGTTTTAGGATAAGGTCACATTATAATCTGCACAGTAATTTCTTATACTGTATGGATATCATGCACATCAGGAGTGGAGAGTAACAGCAATCACCAAGGCAACGTGAGGAAAGAAGTTGTCAAACTGCCCAAAAAACATTTGCATTTTCATATTATTTAACCCTTTATGTCACTAGGTCTTTTAACCAACTTCAGTCCTGACCATCTCTATCAAATATTCATTCGGTCTCAGAACTTCAACGTTTTCAAAGACAGTTTGTTTACATTATTTTAAAAGAAAATAGAAAAATACAGAAATGTCTGTTTACTAAATGCTAGGTGGATTTTCTTTCAGTCTTGGAAATGTCAATGATTAGCAACAACATTGATTTGTATGCTTTTTTAAGTGCAGCAAACCAGAAAAATAATCATATGCAACAGGGAGAAAGTGGCTCAAGCTCGTGGAAAACATTACAGATTAAAGCCAGGGCTTAAAAATCCTGAATAATAATAGAATGCATGGTTTCATGCTGTAAGGTTGGAAGAATGTGGCTTAAGGGCTTTCAATGGGGATATTTCTTCCATAAGAGTCTGTATGTTAGCTACACACTTTATTACAGACATATCATAGGAGCTGAAGTAAAAAAAAACTCAACCCATGGTACAGTATGCCATATAAATTAAAAGGGCAAACAAAGTTAGAAATGTACACCCAACACATGTCCCTAGTGAGGCATATTGGTTAAACTTGACCACAACAGCAGGTCTCGCTGAAAAGCAAAAAGGTGTGGTGGCAGTGTAATCTACGTATAAGCCCAGACAGAAATGAGATGTTCATTCCATAAAGGCTCGTTCCAGCTCACCTTGCCAAAAGGTGAAGTTCCTTGAATCAGAGTGACATGCTGACACAGGCGGGTGATGACTCACCTGGGAAACATAGAGGATGAGATAAAGGAATATTATCAAATGCTCTACAACAGAAGTTGTTACATGAATCATTAAAAAACAAAAAGTGTGAGAAGTGAAACCTATAATGTTCTTTTCCCCAATGATAAACCATAGCTACCTTTATTCAAAGAGATTACTTTAAAAACACACAAGACCACCTAAGAGACAAATGGCAAGTCAGTGCAGGACGTCTCACTAAATCCAATCTAGTAGCAAACTATGTCAAGCAAAGAAGTCTTGGGAATTGTTTTGAACAGTAACAGGGAGAGGACAGAAGACCTCCATTTAATGTTCATTGCATTCAAACTACTGTATGTGAAATCAACTGAAAGTCGCCCATCATACAGTGAGTCATGTGTGTGTTTTAGACCCCGTGATCTCTTACCTGCTCAGCTATAAACCTGTAGTTTTTATCAGGTCTGTCACACTCGTATGTCTCTCCCAGGAGGGGGTTGAAGGGTTTACTTCCTGCTCGATGGTAGGTGGAGGCATATGCAGATATTGCAAATGTTGCAACATACACCTGCACGGAAAGTCAGTGGGGATGAAGTAAAGTTGTTACGCGTGTATTCAAAGTATTGGCATATTTGCTACATAAGGTTGTGAACATGACTGTGTGAACATGCATGAGTGTGAAACCACCAACTTTGTTTACATGGGACTATAGACATATACTGTAAGGACACTCACACACTGTGTTGGAGTCAGTGTTAATACATGATTTTAGTGAGAGGTATTTGTGCATGTATAGTTAATAATTATTATTTGATATACTATGTGCAGCACTTGATGTACATTTCACTACAAATGAGAGTAAAATACTATAGATAAAAAACCTTCTAATCGGACACAAGAAGATACAAATAATTAAAAGGCTTCTAGCTTGTAAGAATAAAATATTGATTAAAGCGAAAAGAAGCGCTCACAAAGCAGAAGTCGGACATTAGAGTAGTTTTAAAAAAGCTCTGGAGCTTTGAAACATATTTCTATATCTATATTTTGCTACATTGATGTTCATATTTGTTCCCACTTCCTTTCAATTATTGCATTTCCACCGTTAAGTAGAACATGTTTTAATATTGCAGGATGAATTTATCAAGTGACAAAACGGAACACTACGCAAATACCTGTAATAAAAAAATGTAGTGCCAATCTTATAGTGGACCTATTTTTTACATGCGTTGTGTAATATGCATGTACATGAAACGCTTTAATGTGGGGATTGGTGAATGCTTAAATGGCTCCATCTAGCTCTTGCAGGTGTTTCTCTCCTCACCATGCGCTGGAAGGGGTCCTGGGTCTGGTTGGCGGTGTCCAGCAGCTCGCTGTACTCCAGCTCCTCACACAGCCTCTGCAGGGTGTTGAGCGGCTCGTTGAGCTGCACTGGCATGGCCACTTTGGAGAGGTCCTTCCCGATGTTGTTCTTCAGGATGTTCCACAGGCTCACGGTGCTGGTGGGGCTGGTAGACGGCAGCGTGGAGCGACGGCGAGCCTGGGTCACCACGCTGCTAACTACAGGGGAGAAAGGTGGAGATCATACTGGTTCGATCATTTAGATATAGTTATTAAAAACCAGTGAGACGGAGCATGTGAGAGAATGGGAGAGACGTCGATGCTTGGTTGTGGTATTTTCTAAAACTAGTTGCGGTAAAATCTTTGATGTTCAGAACACATTTGATTGGTGTGACATGATGATTTATTTAAACCTTAAAAAAAAAAAAAAACAGTCTGACACTGTTTGAACTGTGAATTCTTGAGCACATTTAGATACAAAAAGTACGTACATCAGTACCATAGCAGCCCACTAGATGCCGCTCCGAGGACCACCAGAGAAATGTGGGTGTATTAGGAGATACTCAAACTGTTTGCCTGAATGAGTGTTCTTTTCATATTTTTGAGGAAGAAAATGGCTAAATTGAATTTTTCCAAAAAAACAACTATTCACACAAATTTTTCAGTCCCTTTCCAACATGACTCATAACACTCGCATATCACTTCTCAAACTTGATAAAAGACGAATACAGTAGAGATAAAACAACCAGTCATTTCATTTCCATGAACCCCATTCTCTGTTTTCTATACCACAATCAAACCAATATTTCTATTTGCAACTGAACAATGCAATTACATTTAAGTTTTGTTACCTGAACAATGCAATTACATTTAAGTTTTGTTACCTGAAGGCAAATGTTTCAGCAGTGAAAACCTAAAAACGAGCACCATCTGCAGCACTGAATTAATGATGCCTGTACACGGATGCTTTGTCACAAACAGCATAAGGCAGCATCGTAAACTATGTTCAACACATTCCCTGAAGTGGAAGTGAGCAAATTCTACGATTCCAGACATTCATAATTCATTGATGCCAACACTCTTTAAGAAATAAACCCACAGAGGCTGAGTCACATAAGCTCTGCCCATCTTGGAAAGATTAAGGTCTTTTTGAACTCTCACCGTCTTTCCCTCTGTTAAGAGAGTTAACACACAGACAGATGCACGCCTTGTTACTGTATAATGTACCAGAGTTGTGTCTCTCACTGCCTCCCTCGTTGCTGTAGGTATCCATGGAGACGCTGTCACTGATATCACTGATGTACGAGTCATCATCGGACACCTGGAGGTAGAAAATCAATGCAGAAGGTCAAAATGTGGTCATTTAAATAAGAAAGAAAACATGCACCCAGTGTAAAGTCTGTTTGTTGTGACCAACTGGTAAAGTGGTTCAAATACAAAAAGGTTGTTGAAACTTGTTGCTAATTTGAGCAGGTCTGAGGGTAATACAACACAGATTACACACTGCTCACCCTTAATTAGCCTTACACTTGATTAATTTGATCAATAATGCCAAAACAAATAGTTAATCTTATCTATTAAAGTGGACAATCTTGATAAAGTGTAATTTATAAAAGAAAAAAATGCTATTTTCTGTTCCTATATTCTAAAACATTAATATAAACAAACAAAACAAGTCATGTACAGACATGGATGGACATTTTTCCCAGTTTTTGAATTTTTCTGGACAAAACAACAAGTCTTTTAATAAAACAATTAATCTGACTTGAAGCATAAAGGGTAACGTAGTAGCTAGTGTCTCACCTCATTCTCAGAGGAGGAAGAGGAGAGGAGGTACTCCTGAGCATCGAAGAACTCCGATATGGACTCTGGGATAGACCCTTTGCTCTCATTGGACACCTGGTGGACTAAGGAGTGGGAGCCTCCTGGACAATCCTGGTGAAAATAAGAAGTATGTTGAGAGAAGCTGTGATTGGTGTTGGCCATTTGGGGTGTAACTGTGAAAAAGCATGATTTGTAACCACACTCACCGAGGCAAAGCTGGTCTTCAGGCCGATGACCTGCGCCGGCTGTGGGGCCTGCAGGTCGATGGTGTGCCTCAGTCTGTCTCTCTCCGCTACCAGGGAACCAAAGGCCGATTTCAGTGTGGTGTGGACTGCAGAGAAGAAAGAGCCAGGCAGAGGAACTGTTGGACAGTTGTCATGGAAACTATCCTACCATATAGACAAAAAAAAGCATGTTGTTCTATCTAATGTAAAAGCCTCTTCTGAGCAGACTAGCAGACGTCACAGCAGGCACCCACTGTTGCTGGCCAGCCTGCAGAAGTCCTCCTGAAGGCGGGACCCATCTGTAGGCGAGTCTGGGGATTCGGGAGAGATCTCCGGTGCGTTTGCCTCCGTGGTGGAGAGATTGGGATTAGAGGCGTGGAGACGAGGGGATTGGGAGGAGATGCAGCTTGGGACCTGGTGGACAAAATCAGAGAAAAGGTGAATTGCTGTAAACCATAATTTATCCACACTGTTGAATGATTTCAAAAAAGGTTTCTTAAAATCTGGAGATGTACCTGTAGTGTGACTTTGGGTTCTTTGCCATTGTTTTTGGATCGCCATCTCCTTGGCCTCTTCTCTTTTTTGGGCATGTCATAATTAGACGCCTGTGGGACCAAAGGAAACAGACATTAGGGCTTATATTACTAGATGAGTAAGATACTTATTTGACTTCTTACTCACTGGGAACATGAGCAATGTTTATGTTACACCCACAAAGTTTGCTAAAGCATATTCATTAAATAGGTAACACTGTATATTAAGGTACACAAATTAACCATCAACTAGTTGTTAATTAACATGCATATTAGCAGTATATTGGCTCTTTATTAGTCATTATAAAACACTTATTAATGCCTTATTCTACATGACCATATGCTACCAGTAATAAGCCATTAGTTGAGAGTTTTTCCTCAATAACCCTCTAATTTGTGCTTATTTATTACAAGTAAGGAAGTTGTTGAACATGAGTTTTGGTCTTAATATGCTCTGCTCAATATGGGCCTAATAAGGCAGCAGTAGCACAAGAATAGTAATTCTCCCATAATAACACTTAACAAATATGATCTATTCTTATGTAACAAGACATGAAACTATAAGTGTTAATTAAGAGTCCCGAGTCAGCGTTTTTAATCAAATACATTTGTGGTCAAATATCTCTAGTAGCTTTCTGTTCCGTATATTCTTACATGCACAGCCATGGCTCGGTAAATAGTATACAAACAAAGTGTGTCAGACCGAGCTGCTAAACGCTATTCCAGTTAGGATAGCGGGGGGGGACAAAATGATGTATCAAGAGAACGGCAGCGGCGAGGGACAGTACATCCGGCACATGCTAACGTTCTGCCGCAGTGTTGACGGGAGGGGTGTATTGGTTTTGGATTTGAGTTCAAATATCAATCTGTCTCCAGGATAGCGGACTCCACCTTTAAAACAAAGAACACCTCAACATGGTATGATGACTAACTTATTATGTGTGCCTGGGCTTACTTGTAGTGCACTGATGGCGGGGGCGGAGTAAGTGCGGTGGAGGACCTCCATGCTCTTCAGCAGCAGATTGAGCTCCAGCAGGTACGATTCACATTCCTCCAAGTCTGAGGGAAGGAGAGGTTACTCTTAGATGACAGACTGTGGGCATGCAGAGATACATAAAACCATTTCAAACGATGTATTGAACTGAGACTTGTTGTAAAGGGTCATTTCTGAACAGGTTTTTGTGTTTAAGTGACAATTATTCTTGAAATGGGTTCAATACTAGAGAGCTAAGCGTCAATGTGGAATGACCCAAGTGATTACATCCCAAAACGTCTCTTAAAAGTGTTTTTGCCAACGACAGGCTGATGGTGTTTGCGTGATCCAGTCGGTTTGTTATTGTGTCATGTGCCCTTTTGCCGGGAGACAATGGTGGGGATGTGAATGGGAGATGGAGAGAGGAGTGCCGGTGTTGTCAGAGTTTGTAGTGTTTGAGTACACAAAGCGTAGCCTAGTGTATTCTAAAAGAATTTCAGTGTCATGGCTGGATATTTAGGTGATTTTGACAATGTGGATGTTACGCAATATTTCATAAAAGGGACATCCTTGACTTAGTTAGACACAATAAAAGGAGCCACCTGAGAATGTGTGAAGTAAGTGGGCAGAGAGAAACATAAACCAACCTTTGCAGCATTTGTTCATGTCTTCTGAGGAGTGGAGCCAAGAACTGACCTTAGCCTGGTGGACCGACGCCTGCTTAGTCAGAGTAGCCCTCTGTTTCAAAGAGACAGACGAGAGAGCACGAGGCATTGCCAGCGTCACATAACAACATCCGTACCGTGTGAAATCCAAGGGAGCAGCAATGTTTTCTAGAATTTGCACTTACTTTTCTGAGGGAATCACTGAGAGAGGGGGAGGAGGAGGCGTGGGGGTTGAAGAGGTGCCTCTCATGGGGGTACATGGCAATCTCGTTCTGCCGAAATACGCGGTGATGACGCATCTTTGACACCCACTCCTCAAAAAGCTCGGGAGACTTCACCTGGGTGCCATAAAGTCAAATTAGGAGCAATATGTTGAGTGTCTTTGAAAAGAGACGCAGCACGTAGGCGCCGAGACGTTCGAGTATATCTGTGACTCATAATGAATTCACCATAATCGTTCTGGATTTACCTTTAAGTGATAGATGTTGTTCTCCGTGTCCAGGTCGATGCACATGGCTTTCTTTTTGATCGACATGACCGAGAGGCCGACGTCAATGCAGCCGTGAAGCTTTCCCTTCTTCATCTGCAAACATAACAATGTGTTATCTTGCGTCTTTGTTTTGTGGAAATGCAAGAATATAGTCTTGATGATGACACTTACATCAGGTCCGCGCTTCGCATACTTCAAGATGCCTTTCTCCAACACGAAGTATCTCTAATTGGGAAACAAATCAATCATGTTTATTCAGAGTTTTCAGTTCTCGACCTTGAATTATAGGTTTATTGAACTCTTAGGTTTTGGGTACCCTGTGTGCTTTTATTTTATCCCATGTTTTATTGTGTTTTTAGCACTTCTTAACACGTGGCTTGTGCAGTCATTTCTTATTTTATGATTCCTATGATGTTTTAATGTTTACACAATAGTTAAAAACACTAATAAAAAAAGCTATGCAGACACTGTTGTGGACCTGTAACCGTGAACAGCAGCAGTTAAAGAAGTGATCAGCAGTGACCACATAAAACAGCTTACAAGCACACTTTGTTCTCCAGTTTTTACAGTGAACACTTGCACACTGATAAAGCACTTTGAGAGTACTTGAACATATTCTCTATTTAAGTGTCTTTTCAATCCAAGGCAGAACTTCCCAGGTATGCACGAACACACAGAAGAGGGGGAGGAAGATGAGTCAGGGTTACGGTATAATCGGCGGGGAATAAAAAGAATGGAAAGAAGGAAGAATACATCATAATGGTGAAGAGGAGGAACTCTGGAAATAGCTGGAGGTATTTAAAGAAAGCAGGTCAGAACTTAGACATCATCTTTAAAAAGCGTAATTGCTGAATTTCCTTATTTTAAAAAACAAACAATGAATACACTAAAGAATCTAAATCAAAAGAAGTCTGCTGTGTCCAGAAAACCATTTGCCTAACCCTAACCCCACATCTCTGACAATCTCCCAGCTGTGGCTCACTATCTGACACCCTTTGCATCGAAAATAGCTCTTTGATTGAACAAAAGGCGGCGGGGGGGGGGGGGGGGGGGGGGGGCGTTGTATAATAAGACGTGTTACAATGCAATCACTGACTCGGGCTTCGACAGGGTTGCCGAGGGGCTCACCTTATGCCACCCCTTCATGGGCCACTTCCTCCTCTTGAGCAGGAAGCCCTCCTGTCTGTCGGGCTCCTGCATGCTGGCAGGAACCCCTCCACGGAGCCCCTCCACGATCTCCCAGCTGTCCTGGAGGGAGACACGGGAGCAATACCGTATGAGTTACACGGGCATTTCCTCTGACAGAAGAGAGGTGTAACACAGTCTCCACATGTAAACAATACACATCATCCTCACAGACACCATTTAGGCTTAATCATGTTGTGACTGCGTTACTGGTTAGTGTAAATACAGTGTTATTCATGTGTTTATTGGCATTCATCGGAATATTTTAATGTTTGTTCACTGAAAACAACAATGGCTACATTTCGACTGTTTTATATTGATTATTAACTAGATCTGCAAGAATTAGCCGATAAAAAGTAATCATTTCATATTTTGATAACTGTAATATGTCATTCAAAATGGCAGAACATTTGTTTTAGCCTCTTAAATATAGAGATTGTCTGCTTTATATCATATTAAAGTGTAAAAACAATATATCCCCTTTGACGAAGTAGGATGTCCGTTTTTCATTTTCTGACAAAACGATAATTCAGGTAGAAAATGGTGATTACAAATGGTTTAGAAGCAGACCTATAGAGAACAAACAGGCACACTTTAAAACACGCATAAGAAGTGTTAATATTTGACCTGCTTCGGTATTAGCCGAAGAGCTTTTTGTAATCGCAGCGAAAACTCATATTCTCTACAGTAAAGTAGCACACACGCATACCTGGTTACTGTCGTGCTTAGAGGAGCCGCTGCTGTCACTGTGAGTGGGCGACGACGACGTCATCTTTCTGGGACTGAACCGCTTTCTGCCCACCGTTGTTTTGTTACTGTGGAAACCGCAGCAGCAGAGATCACAGCAGAGCCGCCAGGAGCATCACTCTGACCTTTGAAGGCCAACGAAGCAGTCAGCACTGCGGAGAAAGGTGGGAAACAAACTGATGTCAGAGCAGCGCTAAGGTAGCAGCGTGCAGGACGACACAGGTCCAATCAGAGCGGAATCACTTACTCATTGAGCGTCTGACTAACTGTGAACAGCCGTATTGAGGATAGAGAAATCCCCTAAGTCCAAAGTAACTTGGTTTAAGGAAGCAAGAGACAAATATCCAAAATAAACACATGAGGCTGATAATTCTTTATCATGAGCTGTGACGCACTCGTAGATCAGGGTTCAACTTGCACCTTGTGTTCTCAATGATGTCTGCCTTTTTGTGGACTCTGATACTTTTGAGTACACACACAACTCACATATATGTTTACAGTCAGCATTCATCCCTGTGGCAGTGCCATACAAGTGCGCTGATCAAAGGCCTTCGTGTAAAAAAAGCATGTGATCATCAGGAAAATAGCAATACATTCCCCATGGAGTAGGGATGCACCACTCCACACCATTAGCATCATACTTTTAAGGTAACATCAGTTAGAGTTGGGCGATATGGCGGTACACAGTATACCGCGATGGTAGATTTCTGTCCATCGGAAGAGATTCAGCGATACTCAAATGAGTAAACCATGCAACATTTGATATTGTTTTCGTATTACAAAGAATTCAGGCTGGATTTGTTTTGCTCCAACTGGTCACAAGTAACTCTTCAGAACATTTCTAACACAAATAAAAGATTATTTTAACATCATCAACATCTTGATTTAATGTTCATTTTAAACAATATGAAACAGATCGGTACAAAGACATACATGTACTGAATTATTATCTATTAAAATAATTGTTTCCAATACAATGTCGGCCATTTGTCACCGATTCCTAATCCAGCGATATGATCAGTCTCTCTAAGGCGAGTGCGCAGAGCATCCTACAAGTGAGGTCATCATTGAAATAAACAAAAGGGTTATAACTCCAGACAGGCTACTTGTTTCGATGTGCCAGACAAAGCTACCACGTTAACACAGAGATGTCTAACACAAAGCGTTCACCCTTGGCCAGTCTCACATGGAACTTCCTCCTCCTTCTGCATCAGCATTGTGGAGTTGATTGTGAATGTTTCTTTCATGTGTGTTGATCAAATGCTGTGTTTGAAGCTCTGCCTTGAGGTTTCGTATGTTAAGCTAGTTCTAATTTATCTTTATGAAAACATCATAATTCAAAACCACCTGCGATGAAAACACATTCCCAATTTGCTTTGCACATATAAAGAGTTTTGCATTGTGCCTCTCCAGATAACAGATAGTCTGCGCTGTGCATGTTAATGGTTGCATGGGATAAGCAGGGAACGCCGTCTTCTCACTCGAGTGTAACATTCATTCCTCTCCTCGCCACAAAGGACAACCAACCTGGGTGTGTGTTTTATTGCCACTCCCTTTTTATGAGTATACTGTCATAGCCTAGCCTCGGGCGTGTTTATCAACATGTGAACAGGGCACGTCGCGGTCTGTTTGCTTTGTGTGTAGACGCAAAATCTTGGATTTTTTTAAGTGTGCAGCATGCTACATCCTCTGCAAACGGTCTAGTGGTTTGTGTGCATGTGTGCGTGTGTGTGTGTTCAGTAGTTCCCCAAGGCCCCGCTCACAGTCAGTACCATGCCATTGCCCAGGACGTGAGTCATCAACAGGAAAGAATGTGCTCCGTGCTTCGATACCCCCGACACACCATAACACACAGCTAGCTACGGTCAACACTGGGCTAAAAGCAGCCTGAAACACATGGGCGGCCCACTTTCTTCACAGCTCCGGAGCACAGACTAAAAGTACAGACAACATATTTTGAGAAGGCTTGAATTGATAGACTTGGAGGGCTCGGATTAGCTCATCAAGTTGTTGGGTTCACACTTTTCAGGCTGTGACATGTCTGGCGTCTCCAGCTGCCACTGAAGCATCTTCTCAAATCAAGTTCAGGAATTTGCACTGAACACAATTTATTTTGGCTTTCAACAACAAACGGTGCATCTATACATAAAACATTATGTATGGGGATGTGTGTAGGAGCTCAGGGCATGGGTGGTACATTTCCAGCTTTGACTGCATTTGAAGAATACAACTAGATTATTACCTTTGCATAACACGCCGTCCTCTATTCCTCAGCCGTTTCACATTTACACAACTCCGCAGCAAAGTTTGCAGAAAAACACTTCCCTTTGAGCAAAAACCTCCACTGCATCTGTGCACATATTTCGATTTGAAGTGTCACTACCTCTCGACACTTCCTCACTTCAAAAGCTTCCATGAAAGCTGTGTATTAGTCTATCTGCTACAGATGAACTGCAAAATGTGTGAGTGAAGCTGGGCCATGTCAGTCCCTGAACATCCCACCGAGTGCCCTACTTACCTCCAGTGAGTGATTACTGTAGCATTGTACACCGCCGAGCCACCTGCACTGTAAGACTAGAAGTGCTTGCCTTTAGTCTTACGTAATGGTAGTCAATCATTAATAGCACAACACCTTGTAAATGATCTGTTAAGATGAAAAAGGGGTCATTCTCACGGCAATGCCACGGAGTCACAAGCTCCAATAAGGGAATACAAGGTAAAAGGTGATGGTTTTTGTGTTTTCTTTCTTTAACAAGTGTCAGCATTCATGGGATCAGCTGATGGAAGAAAGGAAGTGATTAGCCGATTCAAATGAGTAAGGTTTTGTCAGGATGTATGAAAGTCTGACAACAGTGAGACGCCACAAGGTCACGTGTTGGTCCAACAACAAACCTGTAGAAAGCCGATTAACCTTTTGTACGAACGCTCTTCTGTAGCGTATTGTCTTATTCACTGCACTAAAGGAACGTACCAATAAGGATTCAATGGTCATATGCATAAAAGCTAGTTGTGGCAATGGAAGTCTTGAGGCTCCTCCAACAATTTAACATAACATATACTTATACATACAAGAGATAAAATAGTGCTGAAGACAAAATGAAATACTGTACATTAGAAAACGTGTTATTCTTCTGAATCCCAGTAACCAACAAACTGCCAACCACACTAACCACTGTTGCTTCCTCAAAGCTTTCACATGTCAAACTTTGTTCACAAGAGTGCATGCACTTCAGGAATGCTGCTATTAAAAAGGCATTGTTCAAATAAACTCAAACAATGTCCAACAAGTCATTAAGTAGGCCTGCATCATAGCTACAGCCTACAGGTGACACGTAATGTGTGTTTACAGAAAACCCTGAGGCTTTCATACAGCAGAGCCTCATCTGTTGTATCCATGACAGGTTCTGAAGACAAGTGAAGCCTGAGGAATCGTCAGGCTGGAGTCTCCAGTCCTGGCATCACAAACACACAGACATTGACTTAGCAGCCAATCCATCTGCTTTTCCCCGTTCACATTCTCGCAACAGCAGGACTGCCATTAACCTGACAGTGCACATAGTTGTATATCCTCTCCATTGCGGGCGGCAAAAAGGTCCTCACAGATGGACCATATGTGACTTTACCTCCAATAGAGCGTCTTCCGGTAAAGCTTCTTCACAGAATCACTGAGTTAAAGCTGTGCGTGATCCGCTGATTATCAAACTGAGAGCCGGCTTAAAATAGTCTCACATCTGGCAATATTACCCGGCTGTTAAGAAATGGATGCTGTGCAGCATATGGTTTTGCATTGGATGTTGGCAGTAGCACTCTGCTTATCTGACCTGTGACATGCCTTAACATAATGTTTCCTCTGACGTAACATGATGCGTGCGTGTTCTGTATTCAGGCAGAGAATAACTCATTTAGGCAGCAGCGAGTGATCAAAGAGGTTCAAATCAGCCTCAATATGCCATTCAGCAGCCAGATATTTCCATGTGCACTCAAAGAGAGAGAAGAACAAGCTTCAGAGCAAGCATTCTCATTTATTCTTGACCGATGTATTTTTGCAAAGCTGCATCCCAAAAGACGTCTCTTCTTGGTCTATTTCCTGCTGAGACAACAGACACTTTGTGTTACTGCTCAATCACAGGGTTGCTATGGATACTAAAAAACACAAGGCAAATGCAAGAGTATATTCAGTTTGTTTGTTCTTTCGGGAAAATCTGAGGGCATAACACATGGGGCTATTTATAGAACCTTTGCCGTTACCAGCAGGAACACGATTTCACACGAGTGTCAGCTGGAAGTAGGACACAGCATCCTATAACCTTATAAAACCATGAGTTCACAGGCGGGCTATTCTCTGAGTGGCCACTTGGTGTGATAGTCCAAGCAGGAATGCTGTGTATGGACCAGCTTTTAAGTGGGTGTTGTGCAAAGGAGAGTGACATAGAGATAACTCGGTGAGTCACGACAGCCATGCTGGATGTTCACGCCCAGAAATGTTGCAGCAGGAATAAACATTTTGGGCTGGACTGCAATCAGCTGACTGAAAGACTTCATTGATCCATGTGTTGCAATCCTCTGTTGGATCCAGATCACCAAGTTCAGAGGGGAAAGCCTGGAACAGCGCCCCCTAAAGACACACAGGATTCATGGCAGATACAACACAAGGGTCTTTAACCCAGATTGTGGGTTTGCAATGCAGCCTTTTAATACTTCTACTCTTCCTAGGGCTGCAACTTGTGTGCATCTTCATTTCAAAACAAAGCTGGAGTTCATTTTCTGATTATTGGTTAAGGATCACTCGGTCTTTAAAGTGTCAGTCATATCAGAAATTCCCAAAGCCCTTTCTGACAACCTCAGTGTCTGATTTTTCCAACAATCCAAAACACAATTGTATTCAGTTGAATATGGTATGAACTTTTTGATTAATCAACTAATTGTTTCATCTGCTAGATTAGAGGAATAACTCGTTCATATAAAAGGCTTTTGATGAGTATAGACATTTTATTTAAAGCAATTTTGATATTCTCCCTCATTTTTGTCTGTAATGTAGAAATCTACAGCATATATCAATATCTGTCTACACATCTATATATATCTTTATTTATACCATTTGTTGAACCAGCCTCCTCTCAGTTTAGACACTTCAGGGCTTTATAGATTTCTTTAACACTAGCTTGGGTCCTGTGCTGGCAATGTGTGCCAACAGGCAGTCAATGAATGGCACGTAGATAGTGATGCCATCTCCACTCATGCATACAATGATCCTGTTTGGACTAAGAGGTGTAAAGCCAAGTATTGATATACAGTATGATAACAACAAAGCCCTTAAGCGTCACAAAAGCCTAAAGTGAAACCCCTGAATGGCTAATGCCGATTATTTTATTCATTATTGGAGAGGGATACAACAGACAATTATTTATTATCATTTAAAAAAATCATTGTCCATTACACATTTCTAAGTTCTAAAATGAAATCTTCAAATATCTTGTATTTTCTTAAATTACTATGAATTAACTATAACATGTGTGCCCTGTTAAGCTTTTGTCAATCGACAAATGGAAAATCGAGTAATCATTTCAGCTCTATCAGTGAGTGTGGCCTGCAGGTACACATACTGTACTCTGTACTGTATGTGTAGTTCAAGCACAGGATATTGTATACTGTCCTATATAAAAACACTTAGCATTGCTATAATGTAAATGAATGAACATGTCAATGAATATCTCTTCAAATCCTACCAGCATAGCAAAAGAACAGCCCTAATTGGCTACAATGTCAATATTTACCATTAACACACTAAATAAAAGCAGTAACAATAGTGTGCTTGTGCTGGGGATGATGTCAGCACTGTAACCGATGCAGATTGGTTAAATTAAAAAGTCATTAATGGGGATACACTCCACGGGGAGAAACCACAGGTGTCCCGTGCTGCTCAGTTCCTGTTGCCAACAGCCAACACAGCAATTCAAAGTTGTCAGCCCAGACAAAATGTACTATATATCCCATGTGGTCGTGAACCCCTGCGCTCACACACAGCCTCAATGAAACCCAACCGGCACATCAAACAGGAGATACACGGACGCTTTAACGCACCAATTTAGCTCCAAATGTCACGAGGAAGTCCATTAATAATTCTATCGAGAGCGATATTTGACAACTAAAGCCACGACAGGAGTCAACTCTCCCGCTCACTATAAACGGAAGCTATACATTAAGGGGAGAAACACAGACATGGTTCCACGCGAGTTATGAGTATTATTTAAAGAATATACTTACGGTTCTGTGGCGAAAGCTAAAGCATCCTATCCTGATAGTAGAGACATACGGTACCTGACTTTGGGCTACTGCTCCTCGTTACAATGCCGGAGCTATGTGGAGGAGGAGGGCTCTGCTCTGTGGGCAGGAGTGACTGACGTTCGTCTGAGCCCATCACAATCCAGGAAAGACACCCGGGGGCGGGTTTAAAGAATGCGCGGACACTTTTTTGAACGTACCATAGAGTGACGTAGGCAGATATGTCAAAGACAGGACAATACAATCGAGGTGAAAGTTTGGTGATAAACAATGATGTGGCAGGTAAACTCCAGCTATTCGTGAATTCATGACAATACACGAGTTAATGAGTGTGTTTATGTATATGTGCTTTATGTTTGTTACCCCCATTCATAGACGGTTTGGTTTCGGTCATTTTGGCATCAATTACAAGCTTGCTTTATATTTCACTGTGCCTTGAAGTCGAAAAACAGGCTGTTAGATTAAAAGATATGAGGCCCATTTCGCCCCGGGCCCTTAATCGTTGACCCCAGCAACTACATAGTTCAGTCAGGTTTAAAGAAACGTCAGAACATGTGTATAGGTTAGAACAACTGGCTAAAGATGCCTTTCTTCTTCAATAACGAAAGCGTAGCTTAAAAAGTAAATAATATAAACACAACTTTCTAAAAACGCTTAATCCTTATTCACAATCAAACAAATGTAAAGACTAATCACTAATACAAAATTGAGAGTAACATGATAATTTGAGTGAGCATGAGAAGTTTCTGTTTACAAAGCTGAGATACAACAATACAATCCATGAAGTGTTGATCTTTTCCCATTAAAATCCTTTCCAGAGGCTATTTGATTAACGATAATACAATCGTTGATTGTTTGTTGATTCAACAAGGTTGTCAAAAGAGATGGTCAGGTGTATTCTAATGAAATGTTAATTAAGTGACAACTCTGAAAATAAAAGTCCACTTCGTAGCTTCGGGGGTCAAATAAGTCATACTCCATCATGTAACTAACAACCAATAAAAATGACATTATTATTACCCTTTATTTTTGGAAAGGCCATAGAACAAGCTTCCTTTGTCAAGACACCCTCATTATAATACAATATAGTCAAACAGTTTTACAGTTAAGACAATGGAAGTTATAATATGCATTGCGAAATGTTTACAAAAAACAGGGCAAGGACATCGAGATAAGGTACAAGATCAACTCAAAGAAAACATTCACAATGCTCAATGTCAATCAAAGGGGGTTTAAATTGATTGAAAGGGATTAGCTTGACAAAGCCTATTAAAAAGCCAGTTTTCCAATCCCAGTATTAATGTAGATAAAAAAGTTGCTGTTCTTTCTCACTACCATAAATTACCACCCTACATTGTAGTACAATAAACAATAATGCGTTGTAAAGCCATCCTAAGATATTTCACGATTATATTATTAATCATCAAAGAATAAGGAAGAAATGGATATTAAAATGATCATTAAATAGCTTTTTATGTCTGAACAATGCTCCAAAACCTAAATATATTCAGTTTGTTATGACTTATCGATGTATGACTATTATGACTGAGACAAAGAACTACAGGGGCTGTTTGGTGATTTGGCTTGAGCAATGACTCGGCGATTAATTGTAACATTTTTCCAGTAACCGACTGATGAATCCTCTAACCTGTTGAGGATTGTAGGACACGTTTTGATCCTGCGTAAAAGCCAGTAGATGGGGAGATACAGTATTTCACAATAATCAGTCTGATGCTTGTCCTCAGACATTCTGGTTGCAAAAGATAGCTTTAACCACAAGTGCTGTTTGCTGGAACGATGAGTAAGTGAGAGAAGTTGTGTGATTGCAACCAGACAGGGTGAGCATGTGGGTGAAGGACTGAGCATGTGTTTATGTGTTTCTATTTCATATCCGTCAGTTTTAAAGCTCCTAACGTCTTTCGCCAAGAAAAAAGCTTTGCTAAGTCGACCTCTACTGCCCTTGTTTCTCTCCGAACCACCTTCATTCCTTGGATTTGTTTACCCAACAAAACAAATTCCCTCCTTTGCATGGTCATGACTCTGTCACTTCCTGCCTGGGCTTATTTCTATGGCAACAGAAGGCAGGGAAAACATCAAATGAGGGAGAAAAATGTAGTAGAAAGGGAGAGTTAGAGCTGGGTGTGGCCAGAAACTCTGA
Organism: Pseudochaenichthys georgianus; assembly: GCF_902827115.2. Taxonomy (NCBI): domain Eukaryota; kingdom Metazoa; phylum Chordata; class Actinopteri; order Perciformes; family Channichthyidae; genus Pseudochaenichthys; species Pseudochaenichthys georgianus. The sequence goes on along the minus strand of NC_047513.1, from coordinate 24,061,002 downwards.
ACCGACAAAACTAATGACTATGTTTTTGGAGTTTAAAGGAATCCTGGCACTGAGAGAAAACGGAAGTTGTTAGCTGACGTGCCAAAGCGGGATGTTGGACGGGGAATACACAGAAATAATAGATTATCAGTGTTTGTATCACAGACTTTTCCATTGTCAAACCCAGTTGGAATCCCATGTTCTTATAGTCCACAAGGGAACACACCCTGGCATGCCTGACACGTGCCACACACATTCACATTTTCCACTATTAGCACATCTTATGGGGTTGATGGAGAACTGACAGCGAGACCTTCATAAATAACACAATGTAATGTAAGCTGAAACGTGATACTTGCAAGTGTGTGCGTGTGTGTGTGTGTGGCAGTATAGCTATTCACATCCCTTATCATCTTACTGTCATTTACAGTGCACACAGGCAGATTATGTAAGACAGTGTCATCTGTAGGTTATATTTGGTTACTGCAGTACTGGTGGTGTCAGTGACCTCATGTTCTGTTTAACAAAGAGACAAAGAGCATGGACTGCAGGGAGATCCCCGTGCTGTTTGAACGGCAGAAGAAGGTCTTTCATTTTCTAAGCTCTGTGCAATCTGACTTTAAGTGTAAAGGGGGGAAATGAAGAGAGACATCACCCTTGAACCAGAGAACCTCTCTCAGAAGTTTAAGTGCCCTTTAGCAAGACTGACAAGGTCCCTGTTCTATATCTGAACATGACCTCTGACCCTATTAACCCTCAAGGGGGCTTGAGTTTAGTGCTGTGATTTTTCTTGGCGAGGGTCCATTATTTTCTATTGATTAAACAAACTAAATATACCTTGGTAATTAGTGAGATTTTGTTATCTTTGGACGGAGTCAGGCCAGCTGTTTCCCGCATCTTTCTCCCCCTGTGCACTCCACATGTTCAGTAGTCTAACTTAGCCTTTAAGCTAACCTTCCTTTGCAGTAGATGTTGTGGAATCACTCTTCCCAACTCCCAGCAAGAAAGAAAACATTTCCAACTCTTAACATTTAGCTTTAAGATGATATGATGATCCCGATGCTGTCCTTTAGATATCAGTTTATCCTGTGATGTTGTGGTGCATACAAAGAAAATCCCGTTAGCATTGGGTTAACCCTAACCCCAAATGAATTGCCATACAATAAACCTGGAGTCTTGAGGCCCTCTGAGTTGCCCTCTTTACCTGGTTGGTAAGTCGGAAAAAAATACGTTTCTCAGTATGAATCAGCATTACTGTATCACTGCTGTTGCCCCTAGTGCTAAAATGTTCCATGTCTGCAGAGGGCGATGTTGCACAGAAGCAATGCAGCGTGGGGCTTCGACAGAGACGGGACAGCTGCAGTTCAGATGTCTCAGCTCAGATTTATTAACTGATGACTTTGTTTTAATGGCTCTTAAAGCCCACATTTTGTTTTGAAGTCTAGTTTGTGACTATAGTTTTGCATTATGCTTGCTTGAGTGACGCTAATCCCAGACTTTATGTGCATCTGAGTGTTTTGTGTTTACTTTCGTGCCAGCCTATCACAGTTTCCAGGGTGCTTGAGTTCCTGGGTATGAGTGTTATCTTGTGTTCAGCTCAGTGATCTTAAGGCATTACATTGTCCCGAGGTCATTATGTGATTGAGGCTGATTATGTGCATGTAGACAGTTTCTATCAAACTCAGTAGATCAAAGGGTTACACACACACACACACACACACACACACACACACACACACACACACACACACACACACACACACACACACACACACACACACACACACACACACACACACACACACACACACACACACGCACACTATCCTTTACACTGCTCTCCTTATTCCTCTATCTCCCCCTCCACTCTCTCCACCATTTCAACGAGGCAATAGCATGCTCTCTAATTTTTTCCAGATGTCAAGTACCTCCCTTCCCTTCCTTCATTTCTAACTCTCACAGGGTCGACTGAAAACCCGGAACGTTTTGCCCTCCTTTCCCCGCTCCCCCCTTCCCCTCCTCCTCTCTTTCTCTCTCCCCCGGCTCATTCGACATGTTGGTTGCAATGACAAAACATGACCTCTTCGGAGGTCAGACAGGAGAGGCTCGAGCTCTCCCAAAGCAGAAAGGAATGTCTAAGCAAATGTGTTTCCCACATTGCATGGTGAGATCGTGCAATCAGACGTTCGATCGGCGCTGTATTTCAGTGCCAGCTGTTTGTGAAATGCTCTTTTGCTTTGAATTTGATGAGATTTGTATTTTTTTACCAGCACCTTTCTTTAAGTTGCTGCAGCTGGAGTCTGTCTCGTCCATTTTTCCCTCCATCGTGCGCTTCTCGCTTACTTCCTGCTATGGGAACCACTTGGGGGTGTGTGCACAGGGATGTGAAGGGTTACAGGCATGGGGCCCATGTGTTCCCGCCACTCTTATTCACTTTTATACATTAAGTTGCACCTAAAATGTGTCTGCATCGTCTTAAATCTCTTCGTCCTGTTACACAGAGGGGATATAATCTATTTCACCATCTCCCTCTTAAGTGCATAAACACACTCCGTCATCCACTCACAAACATATACAGGCACGCACACACCGTTAATACGAGTAAGCATGGACGAGATCCATGATTCCCGGCTAAAGCACTTAACGATCCCAGCAGCTGTTGCTCATGTAAACTCTCTCTCTCTCACACACACACACACACACACACACACACACACACACACACACACACACACACACACACACACACACACACACACACACACACACACACACACAGTCCCACCTCCTCATCGCCTCTTCTCCTTTCCTTTGTCTCGCTCTCATTTCTTTATCCTTGCATATCGGTTCTCTAAGGCAACTATGACTTCAAATATAGACTTCACACAAAGAAACGCATACATGCTCCTAAACAAGCAAAAGTGCACACACACAGATGTGTACAAGTGAGCCTACACATGCTCTCTAACTTTTCCACACACAGGGACAATCTGTTATCTGTTTGGACGATTTGCTATTGATTAAAGGGCTGTTGGAAGAGTAATCTGGGGAACAAAGCATGTTCATTGTGGCCCATCCTTCCCGCTGATTACTATGATAGAGCCCGGATACGTGCTAGTTTCAAGCGGTGTTATGTTACCAGGACGTGTCCCATACGGGTTGTGTGTCTCTCATGCATGGTAGGCCCTGAGGGAAAAGTGAGCCGCTGTGATCCCTGCATTCTGACGTACAATGGGATGCACATGTTTCCACTGGCACAACTTCCTGCAGGTTTGTGACTCTGTGAGAGGCTCACGGTCTGTCCTGCTGGCTGCAAGTGTTTCATGTGATTGTGAAGTCCTGTGTGCAAGAATGTCTTAGTACTACATGTGTACTAATATGCATTCTCTGCCACAGCAAGATGCAGCATTTTACCTTTTTTTACATTTTAGCCTTGTTGCAATTTAACACTACTAAATGTATTTGAAGGTCTGGATTGGTATTTGACTGAAAACACGTGTATTAACATCCATTAAAGTATATAATAGTTGACATTTTCATTTAATTTCAAACCTTTATTTAGACAGATAGGTCCCTTGAGATCATGGATCTCTTTTACAAGGGAGACCTGCATTTCTTAGGAAATGTGTTTATTTGTATTATTACAGACTGTTTGATGAGTAGATGTATATGATCTTGTGTGTGGTATGAAACTACAGTCAGGAGATGGTTAGCTTAGCTTAGCATATAGACAAGAAAAAGGGCCAGCTTGCATGGCCTGGAGACTCTGGTTGTGTTTGAAATTGCAAACTCATGTGTTGCATTCTACATACTCAAACAGTATATACTGAATAATGGCTACTCAATGAATGATTCAGTATTCCATTTCCTGCAGACTGTTCACACTGACTGTATCATTATGAGGTTACTGGTCCGAGCAACCTTTGAATACAAAATGTTCATCAGTAATCAACATGACGTCTTCTACGAGTTTAAATACTTTTTTTATAAAAAAAAAAAAAGATTTCTCCCTTCACGCACGGGCACACCAACACTCCTCTGTCTCTGTCCCTCATTCGTGGATAAGCTGTTTCAACTGCTAAAGCCTATAGAGAAATGTAACACTGCTCGGTGACCTACATACACTGCAGCTTCATCTCATTTACATGCACACACAAACTCACCTGCACTGACCTGGTTTTTCCAAACATACTTTGGCACACACAGAAGTGTTTAGTCTTGTGAAACAGGCACACTCATATACAAGCCCTGCGCTCTGTGTTGGAGTTTCTCCCACACATACACACTCTTTTCCTCTGCAGAGGGACTGAAATGTCATATGGCCGGCTGATTGGACAGCGAGAGGCCCTCTGCGGGGAGAGGGAGGTGATGAAACGATGGGCTGAAAGTCTGCAGCCTTTTGTTTGCAGGCACAGTGGCAGGCAGCTCTATACGGGTCCTCAAGGCTGCCTATTGTGCCAGAACATTTCTCAACTGGGTCAGAAGACTTTTTCCCCACACAACTATCTCTGTCTGCATCGGTCTAACATTGCACTCACTTCCCCCTCGTCTGATCCCCTGCTCCCACCCAATGCAGATTGTTTCCATCTTTTATTCTATTAGTCTCATTTACACACTAAACTCTCCCTGTAATGAATCCTACACCCTAATCCTATTTCAAAAGATATGTCAACGTGAAGCTCAAGTTTCTTCGTAATGCTCAGTTAGAGCTAACCTGTGGTGATGAAATATTTTGTGTATTCCTTTCAGCTCTGACACAGACCAGGTGACTGCCATAAAACTAACTGGACTGGTCCCTAAGTGTCTGAGTCCAAATCTCTGACTGTTTTCTCATTGTGTGTGTTCCTCAGAGAGACAGAGGGGGAGCAGAGATGCAGAAACTCTATGGAGAAATGGGAGACAGGAAATGACCTCCCTGAGAGAGGGGGCTTCCACAAGGGTTGTATTTCTCTCTGTCTCTAACATACATACATACAGCTATATGATCTCTACCAACAGATATGCATGGGAATGCTAATCAGGGAGTTTTCTAGGCTTTTGCTCAGTGCTGGAAATGCAGAGAGCTAGAGTCAAACGTTAGCTCAGCTCTGGAAACCATTGCGTCACTGGCCTCTCAAGGGAAGCTGTGTGTGTGTGTGTGTGTGTGTGTGTGTGTGTGTGTGTGTGTGTGTGTGTGTGTGTGTGTGTGTGTGTGTGTGTGTGTGTGTGTGTGTGTGTGTGTGTGTGTGTGTGTGTGTGTGTGTGTGTGTGTGTGTGTGTGTGTGTGTGTGTGTGTGTGTGTGTGTGTGTGTGTGTGTGTGTGTGTGCATAAGCAATTATGACTGCTTATTCATTGACTAATTTCTGCCCATGGAAATTGACATCATTTTGCAACTGAGTGTGTGAACTAGTTAGCAAGTGAACAGGAACTCGTAAAATGTTTAGCTACAAGTAATAGACAAGCACATTTAAATTGTTAGCTAAAAGTAAAGAATACAATTCAAATAGTATGCTTAAAGAACAAGAAACAGTTGAAACGTCCAGGGTTGGTAGTCCCACTTTTTACTTGGGACTAATGAAGTAAATCGTTTATAAGATAAACGATGATAAAAAACGGTGTCTTTAAAAAGCTCCCTGAGCTCAATATCAAGTGTCTAACTCCTGAAATGACCCTGGAGGTGACCTCTGACCCCAATCATGAACATTTTTAGGACCAGCATTTCCTTACAGCGCCCTCTAGAGAGCGAGATCTAAATAATGTGACAAACATCCCCATTCTCCCCTATGACATCTCAGCCAGAGCTTTTATGAATACATTGAAACAAAGCATATTGTAACAATATCCAATTTTATATAAATAACCTGGCCAAATATAATCCAGGTAGAAATGATTGGAAACATGCAATGGGTGCTGACTGATCTAATAGAGCTGTATAAGAAAAGATGGGAAAACCTTGATATGTATGTACTGTATTTCAGTTAGTAAGCACTCTACCTCATGTGCCATAAATGTGCTGATGTTTCTGCAGTAACATTGCATGCTTTCAGACTGAACTGGAGCATACACTTTCATGTACAAGCAGGGAATGGTGCTCGACTCGCCCTGCATTTATTTCCAAACTTTCAAGTTGGGGAGATCTTTAACTGAGATTTGGCACCTCTTTTCGTCAGTCTTAACACACACTTAACTTCCCAAATTCCTCATCTGCAAATGTGAACCATCTGTCCTCTTTTGTGGCCCCAGCAGCCCAGCGTGTTAATGAGAGAATGGTAAATTACAGCTGAAGCTGCTGCATGATGATGGCGTTTCTACTGTAGTCTTTAGTGTGTGGACTGAGCTGTTGATGTGTTGATTATAGATTACACTTACTTACTTATTCTATGTCTGTTCTTTTTCTATCAGGATGCAGCAAATAGCTATTCATTACAGCTGTTTTATGAATGATCATTTTCATATCAATCAAAACCGGTGACAATATCCATCTAAGCTTTTTGTTATACTTGTTACATGAGTAAATTTGCTCTGTCTGCACCCCGCTGCAAGGACATCCAAAACCTCGGGATCCCCTCGGGATTTCGTGGGAAGTAAATGTCCCCTTCTGCTTTGTCCATACCCGGGATCCGATCCAGATCTCAGACCCCCGGTGGCTGCGGGGGCGCGCATAAAACACGGTCAAAGGGTCCAGGCAGCTCAGTTTCACTCTCCTTCTCTCACTCTAGATCTCGTGTACGTGTGTATTGGTTTGATTATGTGCGTGAACGCGCAGCGCTCTGGATCTCCTGCGTGAAGACTTGTGCACATCTGGTTTTGGCAGGGTCGCAGAGTTGCGGGGGAGGGTCTTTGTGTGTGTGTGTTTGAGAGCACGGTCTGCGCATGAACTCTGTAATTCGCTGCAGATGACCACTTGGGGGATGGAGGCTTTTGGGGTGGTGAGCGTTCCCTCAGACAGCATCAGAGAGCACTGCACTAATTAATTTGCTCTATAGAAAATGGTGGTGGAGTCGCGTGTAGCCTACTGCACTTTTCTCTGCATGTTTAAGAGCAACAAGTGGATTATGGACGAGTCTATCTGCAGCGTGAGAGGGGAGAGGGGTGACTGCACCTGAACAACAGAAAGCGAATGCTGCACCAGTCTCTCCTGCGCAGTGGGAATGGAGACCGGCAATTCCCTGACGGGGATTTGCTTCATCCTGCTGTCGCTCAATGGATTCATCTCTTCCTCACCGGCGACAATCCTTTGTCCCGAGCGCTGTGACTGTCAGCACCCGCAGCACCTCATGTGCACCAACCGAGGGCTGCGCACTGTGCCCAAACCTGCCACGCATGTGCCCGAGGAGTTGCTGATCTTCAGCCTAGGGGGCAACTTTATTGGGAACATCTCTGCCTTTGACTTCACATGGTATAGTAACCTTGTACGATTGAATTTACAGTACAATCAAATACAAATTATTCACCCAAAAGCATTTGAGAAACTCTCCAAGTTAGAAGAGCTGTACTTGGGACATAATATTTTATCAAGTATACCTGCTGGGACTTTACAATCCCTGAAGAAATTAACAATTCTTTGTGGAAATGATAATAACATTAAGGAGATCACACCAGAGCTCTTTGCTGACTTGGATACTCTTGTTAAACTGCGTCTGGATGGCAACTCAATAGAAGTTCTGCAGGACTCTGTTTTTAAAAGTTTGACCAGTCTACATTACCTCCATCTGGAATTCAACAAGCTGCAGCACATTCACAGAAACGCTTTTTCTAAACTCATCAACCTGCGCTTTCTAAACCTGGCCCACAACAAGCAGTCAGCCGTGCACAATGCCCTTACTTTCTCCCAACTCAAAGCTCTGACAACCCTGCTGCTGTCTGAAAATGAAATTCAGCACGTCGGAAACCACGTCTTCCAAAATCTGAAAAAGCTGTCCAAACTGTCCCTGAGCAACAACAGAATCTCCCGCCTGGACAGCGGGGCTCTGAAGGGGCTGTCCAGCCTCAGAGAGCTTCTGATTGATGGCAACGAGCTGGAGGAAATCCCAGCCGGTCTCCTGGACTCTCTTGAACGCATCGAGGAGCTGGACTTCAGTCGCAACCGTATTTCTAACGTGGACTCTTTGGCTTTTTCCCATCTTAAACATCTGAGGGTACTGAAGCTGAAGAACAACATGCTCACCAGCCTGTCAGGAGACATCTTTGCCCTCAACAACGTGCTTTACAACCTGGATCTCCAGGGCAACAACTGGACGTGCGACTGTCGCCTGGAGGAGCTGAAAAGATGGATGACTGCTGCGCATTCTCAGGGAAAGTTATTGACTGTTTTTGTGCAGTGTCATGACCCTGCAACTCTAAGGGGGAAATATCTGGACTATGTGAACAGCTCCCAGCTGCAGCCCCTCGGGAACTGGACCCATATGTGTAGTAGCCAAGCTGGGCCAGAGGAGAGCCGAGGAGGGGGTGTGTTGGTTAAGATGAAGGGGGAAGAGATAGGGAAGGTGGATGCAATAAAGCAGGAGGAGGGAGGTGAGGAAGTCCAGGTGGAGGAAACAGGTGACGATCTGAGACAGGCAAACAGCTTTGGAGTTATGATGAAAAAAGAGGGAGAAAAGAGGAAGAGAGAAGGACAGAAGGAGGAGGAAATCCAGGAGGACGAAGGAGGTGTGGAGGATGCCAACCCATCTTCTTCACCAGGAAGAAAGAAACCAAACAAAGGGCCACTCAGCCCAAGGTCACGACCTGCGGCAGAGGCTCCTGGGAAACGTGGCAATGGTAGACGAAGGTCAAATGTTACATCCAGAACTGAACCAACAGCTATTTCAACACCGACAGGAAACCAGGACAGAAACTCCACTGATCCAAACTCAGGGCTCATCACTGCCTCCACACTCCAGTCAGGAGAAAAGTTTGACCTTCTGAGGTCAAATCACGAGGAGGCTCTACCAGTAATCACAGATCCATGTGAGTTCAACCACCATTATATCACTAATGTGTCAGTGGATCAAGTGACATCCAGTACTGTCACCATCTACTGGACCACCAGGGATCATCACCGCTACTCAGGAGGACTTGGCCCAGGCCTAGATGAAGTCCACTATCGGATTCAGTTTGACCGCTTTGGTACCGCAGATCGTTTCCCCCGGTACGTTTACGCTCGCGGCACAGCTCGCTCCGTAAGCCTTCGAGAACTCGGCTCAGATGTGACCTACATGGTGTGTGTGGAGGGAGTAGTGGGAGGATCTGTGTGCCAGGTTGCGCCTCGTGAACATTGCACAGGACTGGTCACTCTTCCTCAGGGGTTCAGCCGTGGAGGCATGCTGACCTCTGACCTCGAGCTGGTGACAGTGGCCACGCTGGCTGGGAACGCCATGCTGCTGCTGGTCATCGGCAGCGTCTGGCTGGGGCGGAGCCTGAAGAGGAGGCTGCAGAAGAGGAAGACGGCGGTACACGTGCGGCACATGTACTCCACCCGGCGACCGTTTCGTACCGCAATGGCCGCCGCCTCGGTGTCAGCTGACTTCACCACCTACCAGAGCAGCCGTCCCGCACGACTTGCACCCCTGGAGGAAGGGGACCTCATCGAGTTCCCTTGTGACCGCTTTCTGGACAGCAGCAGTGTTCGTAGAGATAGTGAAATGCAGAGATTTTCTGACTAGAGCCATAACATATCTTAAAGTGTTACACTCTAAGATAAGATAAGAAGTACTTTATTGATCCCAATTTGGGAAATATTTGCGTTGCAGCAGCATAAAAAGACATGGCATTGTACATTAAAAATTAAAAGACTAGAAATAAACATTCCAAATTGTAAACATCTCAATTCATCTACCACAGCAACACAGGAATTGGGCTGCAATGGTTGGTGTATTTCCGTCTGTTGACACAGTACCATACTAAACACATTGGGTGATTTTATGGCTGTGAACAAACCAAGTCAACAATCCCACTATTTTGTGTCTTTGGTTTTTCACTTGACCGTAAGACAACTTTTGAAGTGACAATAGAACAGCTGTGCTCATCAGTGCCTTTTCAGACATCAGAGGAAGTACAATCCCTCTGACTTCCTTTTCCTGCTTTGTGCCTTTCCTCTTTCATTTCCTTGCACCTGCGAGTGTTTGTCAAAGTAAGACTTATTGTGTGTAAGCAAGAATGATTGCTCACTGATTTCGACTAAGGTGCTAACGTTGAGTTGATAGACATCATATTGTCTCATTGTTGTACAGTATGTAATGATAGCTGCTGGTGGCAGGGACACACACGTTTGTATCACATCTATCATGTTTTGTACTTTTATATATAATTCTTCATTACACAAAGAAGTAAAGTCCCCAACAATGTGATTGATTTGTCATTTGAGTGTTGATTGGATGATTAGATGATTTAACTCAGATTTGACTGTCTCTGTGGCTTTCAAATATCTTTCATTTAAGCCACAGCTAATGTCCATCACAAAGGGATTATGTTTCTAGAAAATATAAAAAGATTATTCAATATTTATATGTTTATAAAAATAACATATTCACACAGAAAGATTACTAGCGTTAACCTCTTGAACTCTATGTTGTATATGTAGTTGTTATTGACCTCAGCCAAGCATGCTAGATAATGTTTTCTGTAGTTTTCTATAGTTTTAATTGACTGGTAAATACTAGTTTTAACAAAATATATTTATTTTATTTAAAATTGCAATTAATGAGATGTTTTACTACGCAGCTAATATTAAGTGCTCTAGAGGGAGACCTGCACCATGTGCTAGGGAGTGGAAGATAATGGCAATAACATGTTGGAGAAGCGCATGTGTGAGTGCATGTGCATCCGTGCTTTTGAATGCATGTCAAGATGAGGTCTGGGATTAGTTAGTCAGTCCCTTTGTTCGAGTAGACAGGGTGGAGTGCCTCCCACACTTAGTCCAAATCAGGCACACATGCACATTTGTGCACACATATGCACAAATGCATGGATACAAGATGTATTAATATCACGAGACACTCAGGAAGTCAGAACGGAAATCTTTTGACAAAAAAGTCCAAGAGTCTACAGCTGGTACCAACATTAAGTCCTTTAGTTTGGGACACTTTGCTGATAGTAAATATCAGTCAGGCAAATTCAATGTTAGATTTTTCTTTGCTTTGCGTAATACAGATTACTAATGTCTATTTACTGGCTAAACATAACACATGTCACTTGTTAGACGCTTTTATCCAAAGCTATACTATACAAATACTGTGGACAATCCCCACAGGAGCAATTTGGGGTGAAGTGTCTTGCCCAGGGACACAACGACATGCTGACTGCAGTGGGGTTTGAACCTGCGACCCGCTGACGCACACCAACGCACTACCCACTGCACCACACACCTGATGATCCACTATGCTGACCATTCCAGCCATCATGGTCAATAACCACTAACAAAACCAGTCACTAGATGGCAGACTAGACCATACTGTATGTACAGAAACAATCAGATATTTATAATATCATATAATTTATCAAAATCACAGGTTTCCTGAGTCAAAAATAATTCTGACATGTTTTATATGATAAACAATATTTCAAAAGATCTATAATAAATATATTGAATGACCAGAATAAGAGATGTTGTATTACCTGACAGGGATTGAAATATGAGGTGCAGATTAAAGTTAGTGTCTTAGTGAGAAGTACAAAAAAAGTGCCCAAATGGAAAGTCTGTACAACCGCGTTTTAAATGGCTTTCCAAGACAGACGTAGATTAAATTAAATTAAATATCTGTTGTGTAAATATGAATTATTTGTAGAAAAATACAGGTTTGAGAAGATGCTTGGGCATCAACTAGAAGGCATAGAGTGTGAAATATAAAACTAATGTTTTTTAAATTAGTGCAAGATATAAGAGCAACAGATGTTTTATGATGGTGTGTGTGTGCATAGTCAGAGCGAAGCAGGCTTGCAGAAAGGATCCAGTTGCCATGTAACCATCTAAGTAAAGGTCATTTTTGCACCTGTTATGGAAATGTATCAGTATGTGGTTCTGGTCTCCTTTCCAACCAGAAAAAGATGATAATAATATTGAAAAATACCTCAATGTTCAAATGGATGTATACATTCACCTATCCAATTAAGCATTTTCATCCATAATGCAAATACATGATGCTGAGTCGGACTTAAGTGTTAGGTAATCCAGGCTGTAATTCATCAGCCCCCCCTCATCTTTGTAGTCCAGCCGTGGGGTCGTGCCCTGTCATGCCTTCAGCTGCCGAGGAGGTGGAGATGCTGTTGTGTTGGACGGCCTGCAGATGAGGCCCGGGACCTGCAGGGATGGGACTTCCTGCGGGGCTCACCCCTGCAGCTGGAATCAGAGACAGCTGTCAATCAGACACACCGATCCTGTGAGGACTGTCCATTCTGTGAGCACCGTTTGTAAGCATTATGCATGCAAATTAATAAAAAAAAACACAACAGCTAAGATTAAAGGAAAATATCTCTTTTATTTTAACAAATGAATACTGTACATACAGGTAAAAAGACAACAATAGAAATATACGAAAGTAACTCATGCCAATATTGCATCCATCTTTGTTCTCTGAAACTCAACATTTTAAAACATAATGGCTGCTTTCTTTTAAGCCACAAGGTGCAGTATATTTTATCTTTCCTTTTTAGGTCACATACAGGTTCAATTATTGTCGAACATTAATTTGAACCTGTCTGGAGTGCAAGATGGGCACGCTGTTCCAAGCTAGCTTCATGCAAGGCAAAATGGCAAGATATTGCATTTCACTCCAGAGTATTTCAAATACCATCAAGTATGAGTTCATTAAATGAGCATGAAAATGGAAATGAAAAATGCATTCCTTTTTAAATGGAGCGTTAAGAGAGTGCAGTGCTTCCCCGCGATTGGCTCTCCATAGGAATAAAAGTGCATGTACCAATATTTGGAGACTGTGGGGGTTAAAAGCAGAATTTTTACTCTTAAGTGCCGTTTAGTTGCACTCAGCTAGATACAGTTTAAGGTCTCTGTCTCTTTGCTGAGGGGGGGGCTTTGCATAAAAACACAATGTCACCATGGGGTATTCGCTTATGTGCACATACAAAGTTTCTGAATTATTCCCTCAGTGGTGGATGGAGATGATTGGTGTCAGGCATCTGGAAAAGCTGGTGAGATGTCTAGCGAGGGGGGCAGTTGTTTTACTCACTGGGATACCCCTGTGACTCTCTCTGCCGGGCGGTGACAGGACAGTCTTTGTGGGTGAGCAGAATCTCCTTTAGCTGACCCACCTCCGACCTCAGTGACGTCACCTCGTTCTGGAAACACAGTGAGAAGCAGTTAGTATCCCTGAAGTGCAGATTGTGTTAACTTGTGTGTGTGTGTGTGTGTGTGTGTGTGTGTGTGTGTGTGTGTGTGTGTGTGTGTGTGTGTGTGTGTGTGTGTGTGTGTGTGTGTGTGTGTGTGTGTGTGTGTGTGTGTGTGTGTGTGCGGAGTGTGTCCCACCTGTAGCTGCAGGTTAGTGTGTGTCAGCTCTTCAGCTTTCTTCTCCAGCGACGACACCCACACTTTCCTCTTCTGTCGGCAGCGGGTGGCTGCAGCCCGGTTTCGCTCCAGGAACTTCTGCCTGCGCTGGTCGGGGTCTTGGTCTGCCGTCCTCCTGCGGCGGTGGCTGCCTACTCCTCCTCCTCCACCTCCTCCACTTCCACTTCCACTGCTGCAGCTACTATCTGCTTGCATTGAATGCTGGGAGTGGGATGGATGCATCTGCTGCGCAACTGGTGATAACTGCAAAAAAACAAAAGACCTTTAAAAAGTAACCCTACCATGCCGTAATGAAGAAATGTAGTTAGTTTAGCATATTTTGGTTGTTCTATACAACTCAGATACAAATAGAAATTCTGAATAGCAATAGTAGGTCATGACGGTTCAAACCAAAGTAAATGAATACTCCCCCAATAGTTTTCATCTGAAGCCTAACCTTATTAAACGTATCCTTTTCATAATATTGATAACATTGTCATTACATTTTAATAAAGTAAAACAAACAAATAAAAAAACGATATGTCTATGTGATGTGGTTTTTGTGGACATGATTTGGCGAAATGTGTACAAGTCCAAAACAAAACAATCATATAGACACTAGTGCACAATCCTCCTCAATCATATATTTGAACTTAAAACAGACTGAAAGCAGAATAATATATGTATAGTGTATATATTACTTATGCAATTTTAAAGTCGTCTCAAGTGTGAATTTTTAAATGAAGACTTAGTTCATGATAAACAGCCCATTTTGAAAATGTTCAGCTGTATTCTAGCAAAAAAAACAGATGTGTTTTTGAATGTTTCCCAAACCTCCACACAGTAGGTCCTTCATCGGCACAGTATATATACTGATGGTAATGATATAAAGATTTCACCATCATCACTGGGCTAAGCAGTAAATATAAAGCATCGTACCTGTGAAGGAATAGACAGGGGTGGTGCAGGAGGCGAGCCCTGGTGCAGGTGGGGGGGCGGGGCTTGGTGAGCCTGCTGGTGGAGGCTGTGGGGACTTCCCATGTGCTGCGGAGGCGGAGCGTGGCATCGCTGTTGGAAAGTGATGGGCGGAGCAGGAAGCTGCGGATGATGAGGAGGATGAGGGTGGTGTTGTAGTGGTGGAGCCTGATGACGCTGTGACATCATCTCCATCATGTGATCCATGGCTGTCACAGGGTTGTTGATGCCCACCATGGCAGGGTGGTGCTGCTGGAAATGATGGCCCAGCGTCTGTTTGGATCTCTGAGAAGAGACAAAAAAAGACCAATATATATATTTAAGTATTCATGTGGTACACTCAGTGGTGGATAAGTACTCGTATTTTAAACATGTGAAAGTAGCAATACTTCATTTAAAAATACTTTAGTTAAAGTACTGAATTCAAAATCTTATTTATGGAAATTCATAAATGTTTTTGGATCCTTAAAATACCAAAAGTACTCGTTATGCGTCATTTCCAAAATCAAATACAGTATATATTCAATTACTGTATTCGATTTTTGATGCATTAAGGCAGAGCTCATTTGAACTACTTTGTTTAAACTGCTGCTGAATACCTTAACCTATAAGAATATGTCAACGTATATTTATTAGGAGATTTAAATTATAGCACACAGCAGCATTAAATGAAAATGCTCAGGTAAAATAAAAGTCATTCAAAATGTTACCTAAGTACAGTACTTGAGTTAAAGTACATTCCACAGCTTGAGTCACTGTAAAAAAACATTTGATGTTGCGTAACACATTAAATACCAGCTGAAAATAACAAGATTTGTATATGTATGAGATATGATGTCAGCTTTGAATTATATGACCACATGTGCAAACATCACAACAATCACCCAAACCAATGCATACCTCACACATATCACATTTCTGCTATTGAAAAGCCTGTGTGCTGTGAGTCAAGAGTTGTACATATCATATCCTTAAGAGAGATTAACCTCAGTAATTGACACTCTCATAATAGTTTGTATATTTTCACATCTTCTCATTTAAACAGCAGATTCCTTCTGATTGTATCATGGCCTCTAGGAACGTTACAGACTCTCGAATGTCTCAAAGGCTTGTGAACCTGCTATAAGAGGACATAGGAAGGACTTTTACAGCAAGTGAAATATAGTTTCTGAATCACTGAAAGTCTTTTGTCAATGAATGAAATACAACTTAAATCCATTTAGGCCTAGATGGATGTGGGGTTGAGTTCTGTTTAAGCCACTTTATTAAATGCTCAATGCTGTCAATTTACATAAAAAGTTTAAAAACACATGACATGTTTACGGTTTATGAAACATAATAATCTTCCCACTAGTAAACAGAGTATCCAAACTTGGATCCACAAAATATACAGTACGTAAACTCTTATATGTATTTTTAAGTGATGATAAATAAACAGAATAATATTCTATAATAATGCAACACCCAAGAAAGCCTATCTGCGTAATGACTACTTTTTCATTCGAATTAAGTAGCATTTTGAACTCAGGACTTTTACATGCAATGGAGTATGTTTAGGTTGTGGTATTACTACATCTACTTAAGTAAAGGATGAGTACTTTTTCCACTACTGCCCACAGGGTTATTAAACCTAACGATGTGACACACTAAACACTTAACACCAAGAGCTGTTGTCATACATACATGTTTCACAACTCTTACTTGGTGTGCTTGACCCCCGACACCGACTAAATTGGTAACAACTGCAGACTGTATGTACAGATATATTTATCCAGATATAAACAGTGTATGCTAAAAGCAGATCAGCTATCAAACATACAGGCCACTTCGGGCCATTTCGGGTCAAACGAGCCTTAGTATCCCACAGTTTTCTACCTCTAAGTAGCTAAATGTCTCAACATTAAAATGATAACCGCTCTCAGCCACTATCTCCCATCATCGGCTTTTCTCCCAATTATCCACAACTGTGAAAACAACTGTAGATAAGAGGGATAATGTGTTCCAATAAATGCTGCAGTCTGCAGCTTGGTACCTTCACACTTTATCATTCCCGCATATCATCTGACTAAACAGACTGTAAGAGCTAAATTAAACCTCATCTCACCTTTCTCCTCCCCTCAGCAGAGGAGGGAGAGGTCATGTTTAGAGCATGACATCACCCTTCCTCCTTCCCTCCCTCCCTCCCTCTCTCTCTCTCTGGCAATATTGCTATCTGTTCCCTGTTACACAATATTTCTCTAAGAGAAGAAGCAGATTTTTCCCCCCCTTCAGCCATTCAACGGCGAAAAAAGGGAGCACATTTAGCCGTTGCCAAGGATGAGGTCACCGAGTCGGTCTGTGCCAGCCAGCCCACTGCCAGTCAAACACACACACACACACTCATGCGCACACACACGCACCCGCACGAGCACACACACCAAACAGGACGGGACGTGAGTATCTCAGCTCTGTTTACTACATAGAAACAGCCTGACACTGGGGCCTGTGATTACATCATGGGTCTCCTTGGCCTGGATGACACACCACGTTGATATTTCTGTCTGGAGGGATCAGTGAATGAAGACAGAACTGTACATGAAACACTGATCCACTTGTTGGACGTTTACTTTTCCTCTTCAGCTGAGAGTGGAGTTACTGTACAACAGAGGCATGTTAATAACCCCTTTTGTGGTTTTACAGAAGCAGGGTCATGTTTCATACCTTGGAATTGTAAAACACAACACCAGACGAGACTAAAGTACAATAGAATACAATTTAAATGTGTCTGGAGAAAAGGGGGTTGTATTCAAAGAAGTAAGGTTTAGATTTGAACCTGCGACCTGAGCAGCTCCAAAACCTGAGACCACTTTTCATTTGCCACTCTATATACAAGCTCTGCACATGAAGTCATAACCCGTGTGTTTGGGTGGACGCAGGGTGTTTTCACAGTTTTCCCTTTGAAGTTGCTTTTGATAGCACACATATTTAACAATTTATACTACATGCACCTAGAAAGAGGATATGTAAAATTTACCAGGGTAGAGATTGAAAGCAAGTTGACACAAGGAAAATAAAACAACCAAGAAAAGCCAGGGAGAGCATGTAGATTAGGACTTCCTGTGGTGCGGGACCTGTGTGTGTGTGTGTGTGTGTGTGTGTGTGTGTGTGTGTGTGTGTGTGTGTGTGTGTGTGTGTGTGTGTGTGTGTGTGTGTGTGTGTGTGTGTGTGTGTGTGTGTGTGTGTGTGTGTGTGTGTGTGTGTGTGTGTGTGTGTGTGTGTGTGTGTGTGTGTGTGTGTGTGTGTGCGTGCGTGCTGGTTAAAGTGTAGAATTACACTCTGTTTCCCGCCTGTCCTGATTAGAGAATAATAGGCCAAAGGCAGAGTGTGTGTTTTGTGGCTTCAATTTCAGAGGGATGGGACAGTAGTTTGAGTAATATAGTTATTTAATTTCAGTTGGAGAATTACATAAGAAGATTGATAGCACTAAATATAAAAAGGCACATAGAAAGATAAACCGTGACACAAAGACCAGCCTTTCCCCTTTTGGAACGCTCCCTTAGTTGAGCGGCAAAAAGGACAAAACGACATCCTGCAACATGGCTGCTGTGAGTAAAATTGCAGAAATGTATTTTCTTTATCTTTCTGAAGTCTGTTACAGAATCGCTTCAAATTATTGTTGAATCTAAATGTTCAGTCAAACACCCAATTTCCCAATTTGTATTCTTTTTTTCCGCCATTCATTTATTTTTCTCGCATTCGCCTACAGGGACTACTACGGCAAATTGACACTTTAACATGTTAGTTTTAGTACAGATTAAATAAGATGAAATATAACATTTAAATAGGTGAGCTTTAGGGGTGCTGGGAAAGGCTGATTTAGTCACTTCTGGATAGATTCAGGCTATATGTTCTCCCCTGTTTTACAGTCTTTGTGCTAATATGAGGTAACCAGCTCCTGGTTGTAGCTTTATTCTCACTGTGCAAGTATAAGAATGGTTAAGAAATTACTATCAGCTCTATTCCAAAAACAATGGCCTTGGTATAGGTTTTCAAGAAGCCACGAGTGGTCCAGCTGTACTAACTGTTGTCAGCAATTGTATATATGTATGTTGTGCTCATACAGGAAAAGGAAACGAATAATCAGTGAGAAACAATAAGAAAATGTGTGCTCAGTACCTGAGGCGAGGAACAGGCGTGGTTGTGTCCAGGACCGGGTAAACCCATTACACACGACATTTGCTTCTCCATCTGAAGAAGGAAAGGAATTGACACAAAAATAACCTTTCAAGCGTTACAAGGAAAAGCTATAGCGCATACATAACCTCCAGCATAAAGAGTTCCTCACAAGGTCACATCCATTTGGAGTTTGACACTTTTCATTAATTCATACACAAGAGTGAAGTGATTTTTTCTGTCAGCCATGAATATTTCCAACTCGAGGATCTTGACCACTTTGGCCACTATACCTGCATCCATAAATCATGCATGTCTGGATGCAAATGTATGTGTGTGAGTCTCTGGAACTTACAGGCATGTGCTGAGCAGCTGCCCCTTGCATGGCGGGGTCTGGCAGCGTGCCAGGTAAGGAGGCTGGCAGCGGTTGTCTGTGTCTGTTTCGCATGTGGAGGAGGGAGGACAGCGACCCGGGAACCGGCCTGTGGTCAGCCGCAGAGGGAGAGAGAGAGAGAGAGAGAGAGAGAGAGAGAGAGAGAGAGAGAGAGAGAGAGAGAGAGAGAGAGAGAGAGAGAGAGAGGGGGACGAGTCAGAGACATCCACAGCTAAAGTTTCACTTATCCAGTTCAGAGAGGGGTGCAGGTTTAAACATGTATGGCTTAAATGGCAGAGATAAATGGACATGGTCAACAAAAAGTAAACTAGGGGTGAAATAATGAATGACATTATGATCGAAAATGGATTAGGTTAAATCCTATTTGATTTGTTTTACCAACAATTGGCATTGGCAACACATTTACTTATTTACCTCAAGAGAAACAGATTGTGTCCCTTTTTTTAAATATCCATCTCAGAGTTTTCTGCCTCCATCCCAACACTTTGAAGCCAATTGGAATTGTGTTTGAGGTGCTAAATACATTTAAACAGTTAGAGATTTCCACTGTCTTTTCAGAAACAAGTTCCCAATTACTCGGGATAATCCACAGACTTTACTGTTCATTAGAAAGAAATAATCCGAATCAAACACTTTTGTTCTGTGGATTATCGGTTTTGTTCTGGAGACATCTGTTTCTGGAAAGAGTTGTTTCTATTTCCATCATTTTAAAAACAAATGTTCAAAGCTGTTCGCACAACCATTTTATTATATTTACCTCCACTGTTCTGAGGTGGAGGCAGTTTTGCCAAATGTGGACCAATCTGGCTCTAATCAAATTTGAATTATTTTTCATCGATTCCTCTGCGAATACTGTAAAATATATTTCATTTAAGGATTTTTTTTACATTTTATAGTGACCGTATTTTGCATGACTCAACTTCTTGAATTATTTTCCTGCCTCAGAGTTTAACAGGGAGGATCTCAGGTTGCGTGCATGTGAGTGTTAGGAGAGAAAAGGGGAGAAGGTGGGGTTTAGGATCTTATTGGATTACCTCGAGCCAGTCAAACCTGGCAACACTAGCAGGGTAAGAAATCTAAGAGGTGGAAATGTGGGGCAAATAAAACAAACTATCTACAAACCACTAAAAGCAAGTGAGAAGATGAGCTGTTTTATGATCTGGGTGAGGAAACACTTACAATCTGGACAAAAGCATTCCCTCAAAAAACAAACAACAATCAAATTGTCATTGTTTGTGGGCTGGAAGGCGTAAACAGAGGTTTGAGGTTAAGAAACGAAACTGTAATGAGGCGAAACAAGTGAACGAAAACAGAGATATGGAAAAAAGTGACAGCTTGAGCATGAGGAGAGGAGCTCAGGGATCTCAGCGGGGGGTGCAGAGACCCGGGGTGCCATGTGCTGAGCTAACCGCTCTGGCTCTCAGCCAATTAGAGAGCGTGGGCAGCCGTGGCCGCGGTGATGTCATCCGCAATGATGTCACCCGCAATGATGTCACCACTGAATCTGGGGTATGCGGCCCGTTTAACATACAACACAGACAAACCAAAACAGCATTTCCTCACGTAACCACAACAGTTCTACCGGGACAACAGCCAGACACATTTAGAAACCAGGTCGCTATGGAAACTGGTCGTAAACACGAGAGGAAACAGTCAGACACACGATCCGTGGTTCGTTTAGCAACACTTAGCTGGTTTCACTGACTAACATGCTGTCTGGATTCAGCTGGCACTGATTTGATGCGCCATTATCAAGCCTCAGTCACTGCCCACAGTCCTGTCCTGTCTGCCCCGGGACAGATGTTTGGACTTTATAATGTAACTTTGGCCCTTTGGTTCATCTAATGTGGGAAAGAGGCTTTGTTTATCTACTATATGTTGCAAGCAGAATGAGAGAGCTTTTCTTTTTGTAGGACAGGGTGTCGGGATAAGAGTAGGCTGTAAAATGACTCAAACCCAAAAACTCAAGTGTATGATATCATCAGGTATCAGGTCTGACACTGCTTCATTGACAATGTGTTTGGAAAGATGTTTGAGGTAACACTGACATCACCAAGGGGCATGCTCTTAGTGTGTCAGGGCATTTTCTTTTTGGTTTAGGAAATGGGAACATTACAAATAATGATGCTACTGTGGGTAAGAGAAAGATCAAAAACATTCTGTTGGAACACAAAATCTGTCTTCCAGTCATTGTCTATATAGCAGATCTACAGTATATACTTGATCACATCACAAGTTTGACACTTTATTCTCTAGTGTCTGGCTTTAAGGGAGAGTTGCTTATGTTTACAAATGTTGAATAAACGTTCCGAGGCCATGGGAAATGTTTTTTTGTAATTATTAGATTTGCAAGTGTTCCCCTTTAAGGACTGACCATGTATTCATAATGTTCCCACGGTATAATGTTATTATAAAACTGCCTCTTCTGATTTATTCGGTGACATTATGGCTAGTAGACAAACCAATTAAGAACTATATTTTATGGAAAAGTGAAAGAAAAGACAAATTAAATCACTGAAGTAGCAGTTAAATTACATTTTGTGAAAGAAGCTGGCAGTAAATATGAAATGGCAGTAGGAAGATTACAAGGGGTTACAAGCAAAAGCAATAAATAAAGTTTCAAGTTTAATTATAGCATGGAGAAACAGAACATGTTAGAGACTATTTTTGTTTGATTCTTTTTTAAATAATTTCAACTAACATATTTTATAAATACTTATAAATATAAAGATTGATCATAATCTATTGACAGATGCAATTTTAGATATTTACCAGTTACAAAATGTCCACATTAGAGGTAAACTGGAATGTATTTTTTACAGCTAAAGAGCCGCTTACAATGTTACTTTTTAATCGGCTAAAGTCTTGGGTATTTTAATCAGTTAATAATTTATTATATTTGACATGCTTGAAATACAACAATACTATTTTTCACATCAAACAGCATGCTCCAAGAAAAATGGGTATAACATTGTTAATTCAACCCAGGGTAAATGTAACGAGATATTCAGATGACATAAATCCAAATCCAATGTTGAAATGTCAGGCGGAGGGAAAGCAGCTGCTGGGAGCCGCTCAGATGAAAGACAGGAACTCTTACTCTAATCTGTCTGAAGGACGGGTGATAACCGCGGAGCCGAGGAGGCTGCACAGGCTCTGAGCCTCACAGACACAACACAGGCAGTATTTGGGTGGCAGTGGTAGTGGGTCTGAGTGGGTGTGTGCAGCAGTTATCAATCTCTAATGCTATGACTTTGTTCTTGCAGTAAATTGATGTTTGTATTATTTTTCTCCCTCCTTTCTCTCAGTTCATTAGTGCAGTGATAAATTATGCAGGGGGAAATGCCCAGGCAGAATGATTTATAATACGTCCAAAACAGGAGTGACAGAGTGAGAAAAGGCAACATTAAAAGGAAATATGTGTGTGTGTCTATATGTGATGAAGGCAATACGTTCTGCTGCTGAAAATAGATGCCTTCAAGGGATAGTTCGGGTTTTTTAAAGCAGGGTTTTATGAGGGAATTATCAATATGTCAAGGTGCTCAGTAAATCCCCAAGAATAGAAATAGCACGGAAGCAAAGCCAAGTTCTGCTGTGGACAACATTTGTAGGCAAAATGTATTTTAGCCATTTCAAATAAATGCATTATCATTTAAAATGTACGCTATATTTGGAGTATTTTACCATGTTACCCTGCCCCGAGACAGCCCTTTCCTTTGGGATCTGCAGCTGTTACCTGCGCTTTCGTCAAAGCCACCAAGCTCCATTGACAAAGTCAGTTTACCGCCGAGAAGAGTTATTGTCTACCGCTGCCTTGAATGGTCAGTATATATGCTTTTTGGTGACTAAAGTGTTTTTAAAGGTTAGTTTGGATTCAACAAAATTACACAAACAAAAAAACGGCTTCAGTTCCCTGGCGGAAAGTTCTGTCCGATAGCAAGGTAAAGCGTTACATGCTCTTTATATAGCTCACACTTAAAGTGATCTTTATTTTTTTGTGTGGTCCTTTCTTTTAGGGTGATGAAAATATGTGTTGCTGCTGCCCCCTTCCACAGCTGTATATTATTTATCTTCTGTGCCTGTACATACTTCTCCAAAGTGGCAGCATGCTGACCATCCTTTACTGCAGCTCACACACTGACTATGGATAAGTCCCTTCTTCACACCAGCTTTAAACTCTCCTTTTAAGGTGTGTGTGCTGCCGTACTCACCCTGAGTGTGTGAGGGCTGAAGGAGCCTGGGTGATGACGGATCCGGACTGCGGGGACGACAGGGCCTGCTGGGCGTTCAGACTGCAGCTGGGGCCCATCATGGGGCTGTGGGACTGCGGGTGCTGCAGGGGGTGGGTCTGGGGGTGGTGCAGCGGTGGCTGGGGGTGCTGCTGCTGAAGCTGGGATTTTAGCTGCTGGTTCATACAGGAAGGCCCATTATGAGGAAGCGTCTGTGGGGAGAAGTGTGAGCGACAATCAGCTGGGACAATTTTAAACTTGCGGTGTCTTCTTTCAGTCAGTGTTTGTGTGGTTATTTTTTACGTGTAAGTGCGTACATTTGTTTAGGTGTAAGTGTCTTTTGTGTTTGATGTGTAGCTGTTTAATTTACAGGGGGGAATGTGATCGCCCGGTGTGTCTTTCCTCAATGCCGGTCAGATATCTGCAATCGTCTAATTGAGTCTGACTGGTTTTATCTCCCTCACACTCGGGTGTCAGTCAAAACGCTTATCTGACAGAGCTCATAAGCAAACACCTATCAACAGCACGGCACAAGTCAATATTGTTTCTTGATTCTTGCTGTTAAGACTCAAGTTAGGATGAGGTTTAGTCAGAAATATTTTACCTGTTTGCTCTTTTCTTCTTCTTGTGCTTGAAGAAACTCTTCCTCTATCTCCTTGAAAAGACCAACTTCTTCACAGTTCTGCAAAAACCGGGTTGGCGTCGGAGTCTGGTCTAGAAGCGGGAAATACGAACAAAAAAAGAAAAATTAATGAATTGCTACAACATAAAAGTATTTCCTGTTATAGCTGTTTGATTTGTAAATCGACTGTTGTCCGATCTGTTATGCAAAGAGGAGAAACAAGTCTCCTCTGAGCGTTGCTCTGTCTCTCTCCGTGATAACATCAGCCTGTATCTCTGAGCCGCCTAAACATGCAGGGGTCAAAGGTCAGCTGCGCTCTTTGTTTTGACATGAGATTTCCTGCAGGAGGCGTGACAGGCTGCAGGACGCAGAGAGAATGATAATTTTCTGTTGCACGTTTGTTAAAGCCCTTTTTTTCCCCTTGTCTATTTTTGCAATCACAAAAAGCATCTTAAATAGCATCAACACTATCATGGGACACCACACCCCTGCATAATCCCATGATAATTAATGACATATTAATAGTTTCTCTTCAGGGTTAGCAGCTCTTCAAAAAGAGTTATGCTGACCCTTTTTCGATCCACTTGTGGGAAAATCAAGTCAAAAAAGAAAAGGAAAAGGAAATCACACGCACAATTACTGTGGTCGAGGCATTTTTCAAACATAAATGCATTACATCTGCTTCTGCTTAAACGAAATGCTTTTAGTTTTTTTGGACTGTTGGTTGTGTATAAAAAAAGTTAATTAAATATGTCAACTTGTAATATTTCTGAGAGATTTTAAGATAGACAAAACAATTATGCAATCAATCAAATCAATAATAAAAAAACAGTGGTATATTTACAGTCAAAAAGCCACTTTTGCACTGATTAAACTGTCCATCTGATGTTGGTAAAAATATTTTCACTAAATCAGAAAACTAAGTGTTATTGTGAAACCCTGGCACACACAGTAACAAACTGAGGCATCCAAAAGCATTTAGTTGCATCAATTCTCCCTCAAGTTCCTCTCCTGTACCTGAAACCCTGCACCTCTCACTTTGCAATATAAACAAACAAGGACTAAAAATATCTTCGGAGGTTTATGAAAGTTGGTCTTCACTGAAAGCGTTATCACTGCTTTCTGTCAAATCTGATGGAGTATACTGTACATGTTGCAACATGAGCAGCTCCGTTTCACAGCACAGCCTATCTGAGCAAAGGAAGCCTGTATCGAGCTTATCTGATTTCATATTGTATAACGTTGTGTCATCATTTTTTTCGTCAATAACTGATCCTGAAAAGAGTTCACCGCACACACATGCAGACAACGGAGTGATACAGTTGCAAGAAAAAGTATATGTGAACCCTTTGGATTCTCCACACATAGCGTCGTGTGTTCTTTCCAAACAACTCAACTTTGGTTTCATCTGTCCACAGAATATTGTGGAACATCCAGGTGCTCTTTTGCAAACTTCAAACGTGCAGCAATTTTTTTTTCTGGACAGCAGTGGCTTCCTCCGTGGTGTCCTCCCATGAACTCCATTCTTGTTCAGTGTTTTACGTATCGTAGATTCGTCAACAGAGACGTTAGCATGTGCCAGAGATTTCTTTAAGTCTCTAGCTGGCACTCTAGGATTCTTCTTCACCTCATTGAGCATTCTGCGCTGTGCTCTTGCAGTCATCTTTACAGGACGCCGGCCACTCCTAGGGAGAGTAGCAACAGTGCTGAACTTTCTCCATGTATAGACACTTTGTCTCACCGTGGACTGATGACCATCAAGGCTTTGAGATACTTTTGTAACCCTTTCTAGCTTTATGCAAGTCAACCATTCTTAATCGTAGGTCTTCTGAGAGCTCTTCTGTGCGAGGCATGGTTCACATCTGGCAATGCTTCTTAAGAATAGCAAATTCAAAACTAGTGTGTATTTTTTATAGGGCAGGGCAGCTTTAACCAACACCTCCAATCTCATCTCATTGATTGGACTCCAGGGTGGCTGACTCCTGACTCCAATTAGCTCTTGAAGAACTCTTTAGCCTAGGGGTTCACGTACTTGTTCCACCCTGCACTGTGAATGTTTACATGGTGTGTTCAATAAAAACATGAAAACATATCATTGTTTGTGTGGTATTAATTTAAGCAGACTGTGGTTGTCTATTGTTGTGACTTAGATGAAGATCAGAACACATTTTATGCCCAACTTATGCAGAAATCCAGGTCATTCCAAAGGGTGTAACTGTATATAGCACGTCTAAGAAGTGAACATTCAAGACCAGTATTTATGGGGATACACACACTCAACTATTAGCTCTTGGCTAAATGTTTTTTCCCCCGTCTTGTGCTCTCTCACCTGTAAAGGGCAAATCCGCCTTGATGGAGGAGAACTTGAGGGACATCTCATGCTTACGTCCGTGGATGGTCAGATGCTCTTCTAACTGGAAGCGCTGCATCACACAGACAGAGTGAGAAAGATATGAAGAGATGCATGTAGCTGCATGACACGACACATGGGATGAGATGTTCAATCAAATCAGCTGACGTCTCTTATCGCTGACTAATCAGTCACAATGGTCTGAACGTAGTTGATTATATTTACAATGTTTGTGTTATACATTTAACTCTCATTGTATTTTTTTGTATGGCTCTTTGGCACAGAACTGAGTATGCTACCTTATATTTGATGATATTTGTTTATTTTTACAATTTAAATCCCATTAATCCGCCTGCTAGTGTCCACAATTGAGAACCATGACTTCACAACATTATTTAATCTTCAATAGATGACTGTATTCCATGTTGATAATTTAGTTTGATACTAACAATCATACATTTTCCTGCAAATATATTTGTATTACAGCTCATACGCAGGTGTACCACGCATCAAACTGACCTGAGAGCAGCCGGGTGCGGCGCACATATAAGGCCTGTCCTGTTTGTCATTCATGTCATACACCAGCCTGCAAAACACAAGAAGCAAGCACAAAATAATTCATCCTTACTGTGTGAAGCACACTACGGATGGCACGGTTCATTGTGTGATGATTTAATTCGGCAGGACGCTTGTAGCTCTTCTTTAATTACTCAGAGAAAGTGTCCTTAGATAAATCACACAGTGAGCTCGTATACGATCCATTAATCCTGCTATTATCACGTCTTTATTGTTGAGGCGGTGTGCAATGAGGTAGATGCTACAGATGATAAATGTTTCACCCAGAGACAACATTATTTGTAGGAAAATGATCCCTTTGGTGCCAGTGGGAGAGCAGCAGCGTTGCTACATAGTCATTTTTCATGAGGAAGTGCTTTAATAAATACTGTATTCATTACATATAACTAATAACATGAAGGTAGCCAAAGGGAATTAAAGCTTTACGTCATTTATTTTTGTGTAAATGTAGTGCGATAAAGCTTTCATCGCGGGATACAATGCTTTCAAAACATCAACATAAAGTCAACATCAGAAAGGGTGAACATATCAACACAGACAGAATAGAGCACAATGATGAACCCGCATGTAGCGCTAACTCTCGGATCAACACACTCAGTTCTTGAATGGAGATATTAAGCCTTGTTGGGGGTAATTATAACTATTTCAAGTGCTGCTGCTGACCCCTAATTTTCCACTGAGAGAAAAGGAAGGAGCCTTCAACTCATCGGCCTCAAGCATACCTCGAAGCTGTGTGTCACCAAATGAGATTCACACACTTGTAGAGGTCAGCAGGGTGACCCTCGCTTGACTTTTCATCCTCCTACCACAGTAAGTGTTTACTGATAACTCAAGGGAGGAGGAAGAAAGGAAACGGTAAAGGTGCAGATGGCAGGGATGACAACAAGAAAAAAAGCGAGGGGCACTTTTTACACTTACACACTTTTCCCTGAAGCAAACTTTGCATTTGTGTGAGCATTAAGTGCTGAGAAGACAGCAAAGTGGGTCTTTGTGTCATGGGAAAGTGAGAGCTGAAGAGAAGAGTGAGGAGAGAGAAAGAGAGGGCAACAAAAGTACACTCTTCCATAAGAAATGGAAAGTGTGTGGGGTGGGGGTTGGAGAGGGACATTAGGGTGATGGTGAGAGGAATGGGAAGGGCAAGTGGCAGTGAGAGAGGGAAAGAGAGGGAGGAAATCACAATGAATGGAAGAGAGAAGGAATGACGGTGGGAGGCGGCAGGGGGAGGGATGCACTGTCGGCCTACTCCTGACAGGTTTAAACCTGCCTCAGCCCCCATTTGCCAACCCCTGCAAGTAGAGGTGACTTCATAGGTGCGTGTGTGTGTGAGTGTTTGTGTGTGAGTGTATGTATTACAACATGGAATGATGAAGCAAGTGTCCACAACAACACAATTACAGATAGAAAGAGAGATAGATAAATAAATAAAGTAGAAAATCAGTGGAAACAGTCAAATGGTTACATCCTTTTACTGCACATGGTTCATAGTCTTTCTTGGTGCAATGCTACATAATGTGATATATTAAGGCGTAAATAAATAGAAAGCGTAGTTAATGTTAATCATAAATATCATCCACTGTTTTCTAGCTCTCTTTCTATACTTTAAGCAGCACTTGAACAAGATGAGCAGACTCAGCACATTTTCAGCAAAACCTTCTGTCAGGACGATTACATCAATGCGGAATGACGTCATCCTTAATACATAAACCCAACAACGGACCAGACAACACGCTGTCAATTCAAGACGGATAATTATATATAAGACTTTTTTCTGTCCTCTATTTTCACTCATGATAAATGACATAATACAACTTTAAAGAAACACCTGCTTGAGAATCCTGTACAATATGTCCAGCTAAAACAAAAGAAGCAACTTACTTACTTCTCAAAGTTGCCATGTTTGGATGTCAACAACATAATATCGAATACGTTTTTCTTCCGAAATGTAGGTTTTAAGCAGCGGATCCGGCCAGAAACTCGTCCTGCAGCCGGACGGTTAGTGCCCGTATGTGTCCCAAGAACATGCTGGTGTGTTTCCTTTCCTAACGCTCCGTATAGCAACCTGTTCAACTAAAAAACAACCCGGCACAGCTGTATGGAGAGTGCTGTCACACCCCCCAAATAGACACTCGCGCTCAACCTCGTCCGTCTGATGATGAGACTTCACCGGGACAGCCAAGCCAAAAAAAAATCTTAACTTTCCATAGCGTCAAAAATAAATAAAGACGAAATACACTTCAGAATATAAACTCAGCACAGTGTATCCGCGTCACTTGAGTTTAAAAGTTTTGTGAATGAAAGTTGCTCAGGCTTACCTACAAGTGGAGAGGGACGAGCGGCGCTCCAGAGAGGAACCACGTTGGACTGGAGCGAGATTACAATACGATCTATTTACAGAAGCATTACATCACCCGGTGACGTCACGTGGGATTCCTGAAGTTCTAAATCATTGCGGTCCCGTACGGAGAGAGGGGCTGAAGGGGGGCGGGGTTTAGGACACCGGCCGGTAGGGGGACGGGACGGGACAGCGGCATGGTGCGGACCTGGACAGACACACAACTAGACACACCGACCGCAACGTGACGGGACACGGGACAGACCGGGTGGGCGGATGAGACACTGTTGGTTTTTCCCCTCCCTCCCCTCTTTCTGTGTGTGTCTGAAACGGGAGGTCCGAGTGTCTGCATCTAGTTTATATGCGGAAAATGAGTACCCTCAATGCTTTCCCATCTTTTCTGATAGTTATGACTTATTTTTAACTTACATTAAAAGGATTATTATGAAACAAAAGCAGGCTTGAGTTTAGGTCAAATGTAATAGGGCTTCTTACCGAATTGATCCCAAAAAACGAAACTGAGAATATGATGAGGTAATGAGTTTGTAATAGCCATTGATATCAGGCTAACACACTTTTGTCCAACGCTAGTATAATAATAGGCCCTAATAATAATTATAACAGGGATAATAATAATCTTAATTTAAACAAATTCATATTATCATTATTATTGTTATTATTATTACTATAAACAGATTTGTCCATGGAGAGATTCCCAATTAAATAAGTTGTTATTCATTATGATTTGTACTAAAATCGTATTGTTTATCATGTTATAGATATATGAGAAAGAGAGGGATAATCATTCCGCCAAATGTATCTTTTTGATAAATGATTTTCAGTTAAGTAACACATTTAATTCCAGCACTTTTCTTGTTTTCAGAATTTATATCGATATTAATATTTTTGCACTACTGTACATATTGTAATATACATAATTATTCTCGTTGTTTATTGGAGTAGAATGTGCATTTTTTAACTTCTCTATGTTTATACAACTAATTTAATTATTTTTTAATAAAGCAACTGTCAAATTGGCCTAAATAAAGTGTTTTGATCCTGATTTTGACTGAAATAAATAAATGCTCCCTGATATGGTATTTGATCAATATCCTTTATATGATTACATTAAATCCCATTGGCCATTGTACAAAATAAGAGGAGGGGACTTTGGTCATTCACATCTCTGCTGAGCTAAGCCATGCAGTAATATCTCTGCCATGTTTGGTCAGGCTTTCCGGCCTGCAGCTGAACAGAGGGATATGGTTTTGTTGTGATTGAAGTTCAAAACGAGACCAAGCCCCACTGACTCATCATCCACCAATCGCCTAGAGTATGCACATTCTGGTTGCCAGGGAAACAAGAAGAAACAGGAAGTTGTGATGATGTCACTCTGTTTTGGGCTCTTCCCCCATGTGGATGTGAATCACTGAGCTTTGTTTTCAGTGAAGATATGGGATGTTTTACGGCGCGCTTGCCCGTGAAGAGTGCACACTAACACTAAAAAGCGTATGAGGCAGACAGGAAGTCTCTGGCTGGTGCCCTGGAGCAGACAAAGCCACTGAGATTACAACTACCTCCATAACTCAGAGGCTACACCAGCCATTAGTATCTGGCACTTTCACCTCAGCATGGCTTTTAACAGCCAGACTGGGAGCTTTCTAGAGCAGGCTGATGTCACCCTGTCTGTAAAAAATATGGGGTTTAAGGTCAAAGGTCAAACAAACTTACTGACCTACATTCCCACGTAACATTATCCTCACTGTAGCTACATCTCACATCTGGCTCCGCTGCCAAACTGTTTTGATTTGATCCATGATGGTTATGACTATTTGTTATCACAGCGGGTAATGTGGGATTTAGCAAATTATTTGGAAACATATATTTTAAACAGAATCCAAGTTACAGTCATTTTATTCTGTAACAAATGGTTATATTTAAATATACACACATCTCTCTCCCAACATGCAGATCCACTGGTTGGACTGTTTGTCTTCAGCGAAAAAAGAGCTGATAATGCAATCCATGCCAATTTGAAATCCATCCCAAGCTGTTACATTGTGCGCTACACACAGTTCAAGTGATGTCATGCACCACAAACTCGCTTCAAGTCTCTCCCTTTCTATCTTGCATTTCACAACACATGCTACCACTTCTCATTTACGCAATAGTGTTGGGAACTGCGTCACTGTCACTGCTCTGATACACCATGTGCGTGTAATGAGTGTGTTTATGTTGCGTGTGTGTGTCTTCACGTGTTTGTGTGTAAGAGAGAACATCTGTGTTAGGTTGATGAAGTCACTTGATTTCTATACTGTACATGTGTGGACACCAGGTGAGGTCATGTTGTTTGTGTGAGCGCATGTGTTTGTAACGGCTGTGAATGGGAATTTATTTTATGTTTTTGTATGCCTGGGTTTTAAAATGGTTGGATGGATAGAGGACAGTCAGAAAAATGTTCCTAGGTCTTAAGGTTGTTTGCTGAAATCACTGGCCAGTGGTTTATGACAGGCCATTTTAACGCTTGATTAACAGGTCCAACACAGGCCAGCCGGCCCTGGTTAGCCAGCTCCAGTGATTTAAGGACATTCTCCTCTCTCTTCGACTCACACACACATTACAGTTTCCTCCTCATAACCAAGCCATTACAGGGAAACATTAATCCTTAAACTTTATGGATGTGATAGATGTTGTTGTCAACAGGTGATGCACGCACAAACACACACATAGCCTACAAGTGCAGTGATACCAACTCCAGCACCCATGTGCCATTTTGATCTCTGGGTAACTTTGCAAATGGTATTTTTTTTATTCAGTTGCAAGCTGCAGTAAAGCACTGATATGTTTCATAAACCTGCAATATTAATTTAAAAACAGCGATCAAGTTAGACATTTTTTGTCATTCACATTATCAATTTGGTCATTTGGGCGCTCTATGTTGTAATTTCATTACCTTTTTCAGAATCTTTACACAAGACACTTGACACCTGTCCGTTCTGGGGAGGGATCCATCTTCCGTTGCAGATCCCGGAGTTTTCTTCCATTTTTCACCGTTAATTGTTGGGTTTCTAGGGAGAGAGGAGTGTTGTATGCTGTACACACTGTACAACTCTCTGAAACAAATGTGAAATGTGTGCTATTGGGATTTATTGTTAGCACATGACTGCAAATGAATGTTTGGAAAAATGGTAAACCAACAGCTATTTGCCATGATGAATATAGAGCCAAGCATTTAGTATCAAGTGTTATTCTGGGACTGTGACGCTGCCACTCCTAAGTGACCCTGGTCACTGCGAGTTCAGTAGCTCCTCTGCATCACATCCACACAATGTCTGGAAGACTGCTAGTGCCTATTCATTGGCAAGCTAAAAGGTCCTGATTAGACTCTTTGATTAATTTAATCATCAACTTTAGGACAAATGTAAAGTAAATAACCTGCTATAGATGGTCTACAGTTAATGAAAATGTGAAAATTACATTTATTTTGGTATTTCCAATGATTGTTATAGGTCTCCATCAAATACATTTATTTTGAAATCACTATACTCTTGCATGCGCTTTTTTTGGTGACTATATAATTTCATTTCTCTGTGTAGTGTTTAACCAAAGACTCAAATGTTTATATATTTGTGGTTCTAATTGGCAAACTTTACATTCATTGTAAAAGTTAATATGGCATTATGCTTCAAACAAGTATGGTGTAAAACACATATGCTATT
Source organism: Pseudochaenichthys georgianus (assembly GCF_902827115.2). Classification (NCBI taxonomy): domain Eukaryota; kingdom Metazoa; phylum Chordata; class Actinopteri; order Perciformes; family Channichthyidae; genus Pseudochaenichthys; species Pseudochaenichthys georgianus. The sequence continues at coordinate 24,028,217 of NC_047513.1, read as the reverse complement.
TGACCACACAATTTACATCAAATTGAAAATGATTGAAATCCATATATTCCTCATATATAAGTTGTGCCTTTACAATGAATTAAGATGTGAGATATAACCAGGGTGTTATTAAAATAAAAAATTAAAATAAACTGCCTCTGCTAAATCTATAGTATTTGCAAAAACACACTGATAAATCAGATTGTGTTCATAACAAAGGCATGCACATGTATTATCATGTATACGCTACGATTAAACTTTGATTTAATTTAGTGTGATAGTTATCATCAATATTAATAATAATATCACAGTCAGAGCTGATCCATGGTCCCAACAGGTAGGCAGGTCGTGACGTAGCCTGCCACCCGCCGACCATCCTCCTCCCCCCATCCCCACCCCCACCGGCCCGCCTGCATCCCAGTTGCGCTCGCCGCTGTCCTGTCTGGCCGCCCGGTGTCTGCTCCGCCGCTCCAAGCTCTGCGGCTCTCCCACTCCCCTGAACCCGAAAACTCTGCCTCCTCCTGCGGTCACCTCCCCGGCTCCCGGTCCCCCCTCTCTCTCCTCCCGGTGAATGCACCAGCGGCGCAAACATGACGGGCATCGCCGCCGCTTCTTTCTTCTCCAATTCCTGCAGGTTCGGCGGCTGCGGTCTCCAGTTCGAGTCTCTCGCCGAGCTCATCGTCCACATCGAGGACAATCACATCGGTGAGTCGGAGGGGGGGGGGGGGGGAGACGGAGCCAGGCTGCTAGCTGCTGTTAGCATCCTAGGCTAGTTAGCTGAAGAGCTGCAAATAGGCTCGGCTTTGCATTCCGCTATTCCTGCTGATCGCTCTCCGTCGAGTTTCACCGGAGTGCGAGTTATTCAGCAACAAGAGACTTTATTTCATATGACAAGTACTGCTTCTCTGTGAAATAAGTGACCGGTTTATTTTGCATTTGCTTTGATAGTTACCTTTTGCAGCGACTCCCAGGGCCGCGTCTTATAGGTGTAACTAGCATTCCGGCCAGGCAGCGGTTCCTCAGCTAACAGTGCTGCAGGGTCGGTGTGTTTACGTTTCAGGCCTGATGCAGCCGGGGCTCCTCACCGCGGTTGTGTATTGGGCTTCCTGTAGCTTTTTTAACAAGGCATCAATGCATCACCTTTTACATTGCTTTCCGATAATGTTGGTGTTACTTAATTACCATTGGCCCCTTTATTATATTTTCAACCAAGATGTGGCAGACATGCAATCAATTATATTTTCTTGCACATGCAAACTTGTGCATGTGGACTTGTTGCATCGTTTGTTAGATGTTCTACTGAAGGTAAAGCCTATGATAACTCACCTGGCAAAATACTCGCAAGGTGTTAGTCTACAGTTTAACATAATGAAACCCCACGGATTCTTCAAGGTAGTTTTGAATAATATTATATGAATGCATGCTATTTAACGTGTTGCTATCAAGTAACATAGATAGTAATATGTGTCTGTATTTTGGTAATTGATGAATTTATATTTGTTTACCATCAGTGCATGTTACAAATGTGGCCTCTTAAGAAAAACATAATGAATTGGTTAAATAATAAATAGATGCAGATGCAATAAATACAAATTTTAGTTTCAGTAAATTAGCATTGCCTTGTTTTTGATTAGTCAGTACCCCTTTTCTTCTATTGACATTATGTAACAGGAAAAGCCATTGAAATGTAGTCTAATTAGTACCATGCAATCTTGTTAAATATTTAACACTCTTTGAAGCACAGTTCAGACGCATGCTTTGGTTTGACACTAACAAATCCACTCTTAAATTAACCCAAAATCCATCATGGCAATGGATATAGTTTAAGATCTATTGAATTGTAAACCACAAAAACACTCAATAATCTGTATCAAAGTTGATGTGGGCTAATCATTATTAGTGGCGTGTATCCATCCTCGGCAGGCGGGTGAGGGGGTAGAATGGATGCTTCATTGAGCCAGTCTCCATGGCAACTGGCTGTCTCCAAAGGGGTTGGGGGTGAGTATGTGGTGAGTTATTGCACACCTGCTGTCTCCTAACAAAGAGCAGCCAGCTGTGGTGAGGAGTGGTTGCCCTGCCTTGTGACATCACAGGCAGGGCGGGACTGATGTTTAAGAAAAGGGGTCAAGTCTTGTGTGTTTGTGACTGAGCAGAAAGTGAAGCGATGTATCTGGTTTTGGACCACACTAAATAGACCATATGCTCCATGGATCCCTTACTAATTAACCAAAGAGGCGTGGAGATTAACATTGTGAATAGTCATTTGAATGTTTTTCAGGCCAAGGACCCTTTAGTTGATAGAGCCACGAACCAGGGGAGCCTCTACTTACTACATATGTCTAATATTGATTTTCATACTAAACTTGCCTTACAATTACATGTAGGCTTGGCCAAAAGTGCCATGTATAAATAAAATATACCTTTTTATATTGCATACAACTTTAAGCTATTCAAATAATATTACACAACCAAAGCTACCGTAACAGTCATTTAAGTCCGATTACATTCCATCTATATCATCAATGTTGTTTAAATATATATATTTTTGTATGATATTCTTATGAATAGACAGCGTTTTCTTAGCTAATAACATGATACATTGTTGTTACTCTAATGTATATTTTCAGATATTTACATTTTTGGAAAAAAGAACCAAAAACGTTGAAAACATTATTGAAACATTTTTTGGTTCAAGATTTACATTATATAAACTGGTGGTAATGCATGAACATATATTGTCCTTTCAGTCTTACAGCCAAATCCACACACCGGTAGATGCCCCATCTGGCTCTTAGCTTGACCTTTGACCTCGACCGCCAGCCGAGCAGAATGGCGGTTTCCCATTAGATCACTCGAATTAATGAGTTCCCCCTCTGCTCGCTTTATACTGCGGCTGGTCATCAGATCACACACACTCATTCCAATCAATACTGCTCTCTGAACAGTTACCACAGGGATGAGTGTGACAGATGGATGAGGATTGAGGTGAGAGTGTTGGAGAGAAAGAGGGGCCAGTGGCATTTAGCTTTGACTTCCCTTTTAATTAGTGCAGCGGTGTGAGTGATCAGGAATCAATCAAAAGATAAGCCAATTGTATCCTCAAAGCTTCTTCACGGGAGACATCAGATAAGCTGTTAGAGGCCTTGCCGATAACAGTTTTCCCTGATTGTGGTTTGTTTGCACACAGATTATGAAAAAGCAGGCACTTACGATAAATCAGATTACCTAGAGGCGACAACATAAATGTACTATCAGAAGTTAACAGCTGTAAAAATGAATCGGTAGGTCTTGAGTGGGGGTAAAGGAATTGCCTGTGCTAGAAATACTTGGTCTTTAAGGTAGTATGTGCTGCCCTCTTGTGGTAGAACCTTCTATGTGCTGCATAGCCACAATAAATCACATTTGTATTCCCCCTCTGTGTATCTAAATGATCTCAACTTGTATGTCATTTGACCTCCTTTGACAGAATACCGAATAGCAGGTAGCAAACAAACCAGATGAGCCTATCTTGATCCTTTCCGTGAGAAAATGAGGTTATATGTGGGTCGTTAGTGCTGACCTCATCCTAGGAGAAAAGGAAGCAACCCTCAAATAACACACCTGCATTGTTTGGATTACAGCCGATAGCAAGGGGAAAGGGGTTAAAGTGGTGTTGGGTTGTTGTCGGAGGCTTTGTGCAGTGACTCTAGGTAAGCTCTGAGGAATGCATGATGTCAGGCTCATCTGCTGCCTGTGTGCAGCGGTGTGCTGTGATCCTGCCTGCACAAGCACAGGCCTGCCTCCTATCTCAACAAAGAGGGGGAGGTGGATAGAGATTAAAAGTGGGTTAGAGATTTGAAAAAGGTTAAAATGGGAATAATATGGGGGCAAGCTCAGGGAAATGCCATACATCTCAGCTTTGTTTAGACAGAATTTACTTTTTCATTTTGGTTTAGTTTTATAGACGTAATGAAAGGCTGAGGTGTGACTTGAGAAGAGGAGTCAGGTCAGCATTGTGTTGTAATAACGCGGTCTCTGCTGAAGCATGCTGATAATGAACCCGCAGTAACTTTAAATACGTATCACTCATGTTTGGCTGTATCGCTTTATCTGCCTTGGCTCACAGAAAAGGGCAAAGCAAACACACTATGGTGAGGTAGTCTTGCCTCTCTGTCATTAACTGGCAGGAAAACCCCTTTCCTGCTTTTGTTAGTTTTATTGAATAATTTTATAATTGCATAGCGAAGGAGGATCATGGTAATTACCAGAGTTTGTCTTTGCATTAGTTACTTTGATGTTGCCAGTAGGTCTGAGCAGTATTTGACTTTCAGGTGAAATCATTTTGTGGTGATATGATCTTTGAAGAGGAAATGGCAAGTCAATTATTAGAGGAGCTGATTGAAGGAAAAAATGTGCAACAATTTTGATAATTGTTTAATCCTTTAAATACATTTTCCAGGAAAGGTTCAACTGGTTCCAGGTTCATCAGATTTGAACATTTGTTTGTCTTATATAATAATAAAATGTCTTGCATGCAAAGTCAATCATTTGAAGTTTTGTGTTTGATCAGAAAAAAAGGTACTTGAAGCTTCCACTTTTTACTTAGAAACTGTGATTGGCATTTGTCAACAACCTAAGTATTAACTTGATCCAGCCTGTCAAATTGAGAAGCTTCCAGCTTTTATTGTCATATACTAAAGAAAACTGAATATGTGTGGGTGTTTGGACTTTTGGTTGATCAAAATAAAACATTTTGGCTCTGTCAAGTTGTGAAGGCCATGTCAGACTTTTTTTTTTGATTGATTAATTAAAACAAATGATTGCTAATTGATTATAAAAAGATTCTGTAATGGCAGCCCTATTTTCTCAGAATACATTCTGTGTGGCGTCCTGCAACTAACAACAATTCTTGGTTGTTGATCTGATGTTTATATGATTGATTAAAGGTGGGGTAGGTAAGTTTGAGAAACCAGCTCGAGATCGCTAGAAAATTTGAAAATACACAACCGGAGAAAATCTTCTACTTCCTTATAGAGCCCCTCCTCCAACACACACATGACCAATGAGGGCACGAGATAAGTTTGTGCCCCGATGGAAGGCTGACAGGCAGGTAGGCCATCCAATCCGTTTAGCCGGCCCGGCTAAACGGATTGGATGTACTTTTTACAGTATTACGGCTTCTACAGATGAATTTTTTTTATGGATTTTTTGTCAAAGCACTTCAGATATTCATTGCTATCGGGATGTTAAGAGCATTCCATGGAATATAACAAAAAGTGAATCTCGAGCCGGTTTCTGAAACTTACCTACCCCACCTTTAACCAATTACTTGTAGGGTCCAGGACATTTCACAGAATATAGAAAAGGCTACTACAATACCCTAAAGACATCGTGATGTTGACAACTTTAAATGTATTGTTGTGTTCTGACCAACAGTCAAACCCCTCCAAATATTCCGTTTACAGTGATCTATGACAGAGAAAGCGGCACATCCTTACAATCTGAAAAGCTAAAACTATAACTCTTCATCAGATAGATAACAATATATATTTCTTGCTGTGTGATCGCTGTGGGACGACCTTTCAACTAATTGATTAAGTGACCAACTGTTTCCGCTCTATTTAAATGTGTTTGTCCATACATACATACATACATAGCCCATATTGTGACATGAATCAGATCACAGCCTACTTAAAGTGCAGCCCTAGTTGCCAGATTGTTTCCCATCCCACTTCCCGAGGTGTGAGACGGGAAGGGGCGTGTGCTTGTGCATGTGAGAGAGTGTGTTCACCATACTTCCTAAATGACCTGTCAGGGTGTAGCGGAGCAATTAGTGGATCGGCATCCCAAACTGGAAACTGCAGGCCCTCTCTTTTCACGCTACACATACATCCGCATGCACACAGTCACACAGATTGCCTTTCGGAAGTCGCAGGGCCCGAGCGCCCCACCAAGCTCTGAGAAGTGTAATTACAGAGAGGTTTGCCTTTTCCCCCACCCATATCCCCCCTGCTCCTCCACCTCCTCCTCTGCTCTCCCTCCATCCGGTTGCCTGCTGCTCTAGAAACACGTTAAAATGCTCTCTGTGGCTTAATTAGCAGTCTGCAAAACAAGCCATGCATTCTTGGCCTGGTCTCGACACATACACACATGTGAAGACACACACAGACACTTATACACATGTGCACATGCATGTGTGGACAAATACATGCCGTGTGCATTCAGCAGGGGGCAGCAGTGTACTGCTGGTGAGAGATGGATGTCTGTGTTGAAATGAGTGGAGTGGTAGTTGATTGGTTGCTGTTTTTAATGACAGGAATGCTAATTAGGGAGATATTTATAGACCCTCCAGACTCTGAAATGTCTCGGACATGCAGTATACATGAACTGAAATGAATACGCACACACTCATGCAGATGGAAATGAAAACACATAACATAGTCTTGTGGCAATCTAGGTTAAATGTAATCAGTGGAAATTGATATTCATATAGCTTACTGTGTGTGTGTGTGTGTGTGTGTGTGTGTGTGTGTGTGTGTGTGTGTGTGTGTGTGTGTGTGTGTGTGTGTGTGTGTGTGTGTGTGTGTGTGTGTGTGTGTGTGTGTGTGTGTGTGTGTGTGTGTGTGTGTGTGTGTGTGTGTGTGTGTGTGTGTGTGTGTGTGTGTGTGTGTGTGTGTGTGTGTGTGTGTGTGTGTGTGTGTGTGTGTGGGTCCCCTCCTGCTCTAGCCGTAGTATCAGCAGTGTGTTAGCTTCCTGTCCTGCTAGGTGAGTGGAAGTCATAAAGCCGGTGAACATTTACTGCAGCTCTCTCTCTGCACCTGGCTAACTCCATTTCCACCAACACCCTGCCCCCCTCCCCCTTCTCTACACACACACACACACACACACACAAGGCAAGGCAAGTTTATTTATATAGCACCTTTCAACACAAGGCAATTCAAAGTGCTTTACAAAAAACATGAAGAAAATGGCATTTAAAATCAGTCATTAAAAAGAAAAGATAATAAAATAAACATTAAAAGAAAAAATACATGGATAAAAGTTACAGTGCAGTTTAAGATGTGAATAGTTCAATTAAAAGCAGCGACAAAAAGAAAAGTGTTTAGTCTGGATTTAAAAGTAGTCAGAGTTGCAGCGGACCTGCAGGTTTCTGGGAGTTTGTTCCAGATGTTTGGAGCATAATAACTGAACGCTGCTTCTCCATGTTTAGTTCTGACTCTGGGGACAGAAAGCTGACCAGTCCCTGAAGACCTGAGAGATCTGGATGGTTCATCATTTAGCAGGAGGTCAGAAATGTATTTTGGGCCTAAACCATTCAAAGCTTTATAAACCAGCAGCAGTATTTTGAAATCTATTCTTTGACACACAGGAAACCAGTGTAAAGACTTCAGAACTGGAGTGATGTGATCCACTTTCTTAGTGTTAGTGAAGACTCGAGCAGCGGCGTTCTGAATCAGCTGCAGCTTTCTAATAGATTTTTTAGTGAGACCTGTGAAGACACCATTGCAGTAGTCCAGTCTACTGAAGATAAAAGCATGGACAAGTTTTTCCAAATCCTGCTGTGACATTAGTCTTTTAATCCTAGATATATTCTTTAGGTGATAGTAGGCTGATTTAGTAACTGTTTTAATGTGACTGTTGAAACTCAGGTCAGAGTCCATGACTACACCTAGATTTCTGGCTTTATCTGTTGTTTTGAACATTGCAGGCTGAAGCTCAGCGCTCACTTTTAAACGTTCTGACTTGGCTCCAAAAACCATTACCTCAGTTTTATCTTTGTTTAATTGGAGAAAGTTCTGACACAACCAGACACTTACCTCATCTCAAAGTGAGGCCCTTGTACATCCCAAATGATCATTTCTGGCATTTCTCATTCTGGTACTTGTTGTTTAATACCTTTGTGTCAAACATTTGCTTAACAGGATTTTAGCTTCCTTCCACTCTTGTCACAAAAATTGTAAACGAAACATTTTGTGAATATGGACTTTTAAAAAGAAAATGTTGGAAACTCCGCTGTGGAAATAATCAGTTTTGTTTTAATGTGTACATCCACCAATAAGCTCATGTTTTCAATTTGGTTTGTTGGTTTGAAAACATTAATGGCCTGATTTTCAGGAAACTGGTTGGTAAGGTTTATTTGGGGCTAAGTAAGAACCCATTACATTTTAGATCCGAATCACCGGGCAGATACACAAACTACTTTCCACTTATAGAAACAGCTTTGGCAGTGCCCTTCCAGTTTTCCTTTTTCATTACACTTTATTCAGCCATATTAAAAGTGCAATGAATAGCCTGACCTATTTGGTTACATAACACACATTTACTTAATTAAATGATTGTCTTTAAATATCCTCAGAGTGCCTCTTTGGATACACATTACACATAATTTGTTACACAAATAAATACATATAATTACAGAAAACAAATTGGGCAAGCTTCAAAAATATTCAAATTAACGGGTTTTAAAGATACCATTAAGTCTCATTGTAATGTATCAGGACTCAGCCTTGTCAGTGGTGTAGGTCAAGGTGTGTGTGTGTGTGTGTGTGTGTGTGTGTGTGTGTGTGTGTGTGTGTGTGTGTGTGTGTGTGTGTGTGTGTGTGTGTGTGTGTGTGTGTGTGTGTGTGTGTGTGTGTGTGTGTGTGTGTGTGTGTGTGTGTGTGTGTGTGTGTGTGTGTGTGTGTGTGTGTGTGTGTGTGTGTGTGTGTGTGTGTGTGTGTGTGTGTGTGTGTGTGTGTGTGTGTGTGTGTGTGTGTGTGTGTGTGTGTGTGTGTGCGTGGTGTGTGTGCGCGGATAGATATGTGCAGAGAGCTCTGGTCTCCACGTCTGAGCAGCAGGTAGGATTATTAAGGCTCTGCTATAAAAGACTGTCAAAGACCACCTGTGTGGACCACCACAGATGTTTGTGTGTGTGCCTGTGTGTCTATGTGTTTGTACATGCATTCCCCTGCTATCTAGTTTCCTCAGCTAGCCTCTAAAATGTTTTAAATGTACTCATATCTACAAGACTCTGGGCTAGGCACCAGCAGTGTGCCTTTTCTTTCTAGGTTGTTTTCGTGTTTGCTGGTCTCCTTGGTGTTCTCCTGCACTGTGGGAAGTCTGCATTCTTTTTTAATTATGAGGTGTGAAAGCCTGAAAACTAAAGGGCTAAGAAGGCACACACACACACACACACACACACACACACACACACACACACACACACACACACACACACACACACACACACACACACACACACACACACACACACACACACACACACACACACACACACACACACACACACACACACACACACACACTTGGGATTAGTAGTTGGAAGGAGCGTCCAGGAGTGTGTTGTTAATGGTTGCACAGAGATGATCCAGTTCGAGGGTCTGCATTGCAATACATCTGCTAGCCATTACACATAAAGCTACAATTATGCCTACATGCACTCACTCAGACATAGCCATGCACGCCATGGCTATAACCAAGTCCTCTTTTCATAGTGTGGATCCCTCTGAATGTTCCCCCGTTGAACACTTGATGGCACTGGTTCTACACACATGCACCCACCCGCAGTGTTGTCATGCACACTTGCTCCTGTTTTCCAGGGGGTGGGAGGTGGGGCTTTGAAGTTAACTCCACTTCCCTGGGGCAGTGGAAGTTGCCTACTGTAGTGTTACTGACCCAGCACGTCAACCGAAGAAAGCATGTGTGTATGTTTGGAGTAATACACTGTGTACATTCATTACAGAGTCCAACTCGCTTGTTCACTCTCAGAACAGATTTCTCCACACTCCGAAGATGATTAATCAACCTTTTCGAAAAGGCTTTGGTAATAAATCCCAGGAACTTGGCATGATAATGTGCCAATTATGGAAGTGTCCGCAAATATATCTGCGGGCTCTCGCATATTGTGGACTGATACAGAGAACTCAGTGTGAGAAACATCCTGTAATCTGAGCCAGTCTGGCTGGACTAATGGATGTATGAGTCAGCTACATACTAAGAACATTCCCTCAAACATTTTTTCCTACAGGGCAATGATTAATCTTAATATCTCCTTCTCTCTCTTTCTCAGACACAGATCCGCGGGTCCTGGAGAAGCAGGAGCAACAGCAGCCCACTTACCTGGCCCTAAGCTACATCAACAGGTACACACACACACACACACACACACACACACACACACACACACACACACACACACACACACACACACACACACACACACACACACACACACACACACACACACACACACACACACACACACACACACACACACACACACACACACACACACACACACACACACACACACACACACACAGGGCAGCATTGCTCCACCAGTGAAAGTATTGTCTCTATGTGTGTGTACTACAGTACATGTGGCTTGCGGAGAGCATATGACTGATGTCTTCCCATAGACACAGCATTGACTCATCCACAGACTGGCTCAGAAAACCACACAAGACAATCACTCCTAAATCCCTGCGCTGCAGACGGCCAAGCCAAAGTCAGCCTTTAAAGATTTCTGCCTGTTTGTATATGTGGTGAACCAATGTGTCACGTCCCACTTAATGCCCCGTTAAATCACTCAAAGATGCAACGTTGAGGAAGAAGAAGATAAAACAGAGACAGCTAGGACATCTCTGGGGTTTTCAAGTGGTGAGGTTGTAAATGCTAACTGTTTTTGTTGTGATGACTGTATATTTAAAGGAGCCGCTCGTTCAGCATCTCAATTATGTCTTTGTCTAACATTTACGCTCTCATAGCACAAGTGCACAGAATAGCAATAATGTGTGAAAGCTTAAATGCCCCGGTTTTAGAAAAAATAACACGAAGCACAAACCAGTAGAAAATATAATGTAAAAAAGTAATTATGATTTATCAAAGTAATTCCACATGTTTTTTGTAGTTTTGATCATGGTTTCTTCCAGTATTAAACCATTGTACTCATCTAGGAAATTACTAAGATATGTGAACTCGGTAACCTTGCTAAATTGAAGTAAGGTCAGGACACATCAGCGTTAAGCAGATCAGACAGGCTTCAAACGAACACACCTTATTTTTAGGACTAAAACAAAGGTAAGAGTATTACCCAAAATCTCTGCTATAACCATCCACCACAGCTTTAATCACCCCATCTAATTTACCGTAGTTGTACGAGCAGTTTTCAGTTTAATGAGGGATTATTCCCAACATGTTATGTGCACTCACTTTTGGTTTTCCCTCAAAATAATGTGGCTTGCCGCTGGCAGTCCTGCACCCAGTCAGTTGATCTCACTGCTTGTGAAACACCCCATCAGTCTTTCTGTAGTAAATGACTAAATGTTATGGTTTTAAGGCAGGAATAACCCTTAAATGTGTTCATTAGAAAATGCGTGATTTTTAAGATAATCTGATGTTTAGTCATACAAACAAAAATAATTAAATACCTAAAATGAAACAATCTGGTCGCTACATTTGTTTCTCTTTAAAGATATCCTGTCAACCCTACACTTTGACATTATAAACTTTTGAAGTCTTGCAATGTTTGATTTAGGTCCCTTGAAAGTGCTTAAATGTAACTCTTAAAACTGTACCATAACTGTAATTGGGAAATCATTTGTAACAAACCAGAATTATTCTTCGCGTAATAAATTATAATCAAAGGGACATTTTATGATCGATTAAAACAATTATACATACATTTTTGTATAGTTTGGTATTTCAGTATATCCACCAAGTTAACATTAAAATAGTTGTCTATTGGGAGGTTTTTTTGGTAAATTATATCAGATTTACTGGCTTGTCGTAGGGCTGCTCAATTAATCGTATTTTAATCGCAATTACGATTATGGCTTGCAACGATTACGAAAATAACGTAATCGAAATAAAACGATTATTTTTGTATTATTATTATAACTTCTTTTTAATTGGTTTTTCAGTTGAATTATACTTAAAGTTCAGGGTAATCAACTGTTAAAAACATACTGTTTTCTCCAATAAATTGATGTTTTCAAAGTAAATGGATAATCGTTTTTAATAATCGTGATATCAATTATTGACCCAAATAATCGAGATTATGATTTTTGCCAGAGCAGCCCTAGCTTGTCGTGGGATTTACTTGTGACCCCCTTTGCGTGCTTTAGGTTCATGACCGATGCCGCACGCCGGGAGCAGGAAACCATGAAGAAAAAGGTCGCTCCCAAACTGTCCCTGTCCATCACCGGAGGAGTGTCCAGGAACAGCACGGCCACGCCCCCTCGCCACACCAGCGGTAACCTGACGCCTCCCGTCACGCCCCCCATCACCCCCTCCTCCTCCTTCCGCAGCAGCACACCTACAGGTACGACAGGTGTGTGTGTGTGTGTGTGTGTGTGTGTGTGTGTGTGTGTGTGTGTGTGTGTGTGTGTGTGTGTGTGTGTGTGTGTGTGTGTGTGTGTGTGTGTGTGTGTGTGTGTGTGTGTGTGTGTGTGTGTGTGTGTGTGTGTGTGTGTGTCGAAATGTGCGTACAAAGAAAGACGGATTGCTTGTATTTGTGGAGTGTTGAAAATGACTAATGCACACCGTAATGGTTGAGCCATCAGGAGCTCATTGATCAACTTCAGACAGCATGGTAATGAGCAAATGAAGATATTTGTCACGTAAATGGCAAGGAAGGCAGCTTATTTCATACCTGGTTACTTCAGAATATTTCAGAATATGTAAAAAAAAAAAAAAAACAGGAGCCCGCTCACCTCAATATAAAAAAATTCAAGATTTAGAGACTTTATTGTCATAAATGTACTAGCTACGGTGTGGGTTTGGCTTGAGTCCCAGGCTCCTCCAACAATTCTACATAAATATACAAAGGACATAAAACAATAAAAAAAAGGGCAAGAAGAAACAGAAATACAAATAAAATAGTGCAAGAGAACGTTGCAAGTGTCAAGTAAACGCAGAAATAAATAAACTCCTTCACAGTGGAATGAAACATTTTAACATGTTTGAAAACCTCAAATGTTTTATTTTAAACTAACAATAATTATTGAGTAATAAATTGTGGATGTTTTTAATTTAATCAACATGTCCTTAATTCCTCTATTAAAATAGCAACTGAAAGAGGCTTAAAGCCCAACCACTGTGTGTGTGTCTGTTGTTTGTGTGTTGGGACTAGGGGCTCCTACAGTGAGCAGACCAGTCAACACTCTGCTAATTACATAGCAGCTGTCACGCTGTGTGTTCGCATGGGACCGTGTGTTGCACAGCCCAGAAGCAGATGTCCAATTCCAGCCCAAATGGTTCCAAACGTAGTGTTAGGTCTGGGCCTATACACCAGCGTGTGTGTGTGTGTGTGTGTGTGTCTGTTATTACACACACACACACACACACACACACACACACACACACACACACACACACACACACACACATACACATACACATACACATACACACACACACACCAACACACGCTCTCTTTCTACATGTGCCAGGGTGCCATCCATTTCCTCATGCTGAGGTGCAGCATTTCCTGTGAGATGGTGGGGGGTCAGTGGGCCTTAAGTGTGTGTTTGTGTGTGCCTCAACATTTCAGTAATGTGGTGTGTGTGTGCGTGTGTATGTGTATGTGTGTGTGAGTGGAAAATATTCTGCACTTAGCAAAGCACTTTTTCCAGGCTGAGCAATGGGGATCACTCCCACTTAATGATCTCTTTCTGAGTGCCAGCCCTTGCATTTTGACTCACATGTGTACACACACACACACACACACACGCACAGTGCACCATTGCCTTTTTGTATCAACATTGCTCTCCAATGTATGAAATATGCATAAATATGAGCCAAATATAGAGAGTTATATTGATAACAAGCCACAAATATTTTCTGTTTGCTAAATTCCCAAAGCATGACGAATCTTTGGCCATTCCCCATCCATATTTCATCCCGGATGACTAGCGTTTTTTTGTTCTGCGTGTCTCCATTGTGCCTTCAGGCAGTGAGTATGATGAGGAGGAGGTAGACTACGAGGAGTCGGACAGCGATGAGTCGTGGACCACAGAAAGCGCCATCAGCTCCGAGTCCATCCTCAGCTCCATGTGCATGAACGGGGGAGAGGAGAAGCCGTTCGCCTGCCCCGTCCCCGGCTGCAAGAAGAGATACAAGGTAAGGCCGAACCGAGGATTGAGAGGCGGCCCGGCTAAAAGCTTTAGTGTCAAATGCTTAATAGCTACAATATAGTTCTCATGCTCTTCCAACAGTACGACACACAATATACAGTATTAAAGAAGAAGAAATAAAATAGCGCAAGCAACACAACGGTGCAAGTAAAATGCAGAAATAAGCAAATTTAAAAAAATGTAAAATACAAATAATAAATACAGCGTTTTGTAAAAGTCAATGAATAAATATCTAGACTGTAGATGTTCTATAGATAAGTAAGTTATTCAATTTCCCAGAGCTCAAGAGCTTATCAGTCTGTGGGATAAAACTGTCCCTGAGTCTGAAGATCTTTCTCCTGATCCTGCTGTAACGTCTGCCCGGCGGCGACGGTAGAACAAATCTTGTTGCTGGTTATTTCTGATAAAGCCCACATTGAAGCTTTTGTCTCTGGCATCACATGTCTGGACATTTATCATTTGGAAAAATCACATTTTAAATCAAGAATGACATAAGCAGTGACAAATATATCATGTTGCGTTTGCTTTGGTTGACTTTTATTACAGCTGGTCACGAAAATCCTCATTCATTTTGTAACTTTTTCGACCAAAATAGTGTCATGGGATAAAGTCACATTTGCTGACCACCTGAATGGATCCACACACGTAGTCAAATCTAATTTGACCCAGTTTGTGACCAGGGTTTGTTGCAGTCTGATATTGTTCAGCTTTATATAACGATATATAGATATGAAGTAGAACTTAACTTAAGAAAGTAACTGTAGAATGTTTATATACTACAGTTTTATCAGTATCATTAGTCATTTCATATGTGGACTTCAGGATGAAAAACAGCGGCCAAGGCTGCACATTTAATATGAATAAAATAAAATGACCTTGCCTATAAATAAAACATTTCATGATCATTTGATAGGACACCAATGTTTTCTAGTGTAAACATGCTGAATTATATTAATTTAGCAAGGGACTAACTCTGTTAAGCATATATACACATTTAGATTACTAAAACTAAAGTGCAGTCTACTGCAAGCAGCTTGTTAGCTAGCTTAGCATAAGGAGAGGAAACCGGATAAAAAGCTAGCCTGGTTCCATCTAAAGATAAATAATCTACCTATCAGCACTTCTTAACTTAATAAATGATACATAAAATATTGAACTCTACAAACAGTATACTCACTATCTGCAAGTGTGTAAAAGTACACTTGCAGATAGTGAGCTTTAAAGCTTATATTTGGTACAATTATTACCCAGCTTCCCCTTTCGTAATTAATCTCTTTCTTCCCTGTCTCTTCAGAATGTGAATGGTATTAAGTACCATGCCAAGAATGGCCACCGCACGCAGATCCGTGTGAGGAAACCCTTTAAGTGTCGCTGCGGCAAGAGCTACAAGACCTCGCAGGGCCTGAGACATCACACCATCAATTTCCACCCGCCCGTCTCCACCGAGATCCTGCGCAAGATTCAGGGTTAGAGCCTGCGCTCTCACCATCACTACCCCGAACATAGCCCTATCCTGACTGTCCTTACCCACCCTTTACACCCATCCCCAACACTAAAGGGTCAAGTGCGTGCTTTAAGTTTAATTTTCTTTTTTCATATAATTGTTTGTATGTTACATATTTTTTTTCTATCCATTTTATATCACTTGTATTTTTGAAAAAAAATATCTTTGTAGTATTTTTATTGTTGTACATTTGCACATTCGTATATACTATCACGTTCTTTTGTTCTCTATTGTTTGATCTACATAAGGTGCTAACTGTAAAAAACAGAAAGAAAAGAAACAAAAACAAACGACATGAAAGAAACTGGAGAAGATGTGAAACAGGAAGTGCAACCAAGCCCTGCCCCTAACATGAAGTTGACTCTTAGAGCTGATCTGAGTTCAGTAGTTGTTACACTCCCTTTCCGTTTATGCCAGGGGTGTCAAACTCAAGGCCCGGGGGCCAAATCCGGCCCGCAACCTAATTTTATGTGGCCCGCATGAGCTTGCAAAGAATATAATATTCCATACAATTGGTGTAATTGTTGAATATTTACTTTCAATTATTTGCCCTAATTTCAGACGTAATTATTTAGGAAGATATTACCAGAACTGATAATAATCCAATGCAGGGCCAACAATGTAATATAATACATTTACATATGTATATTTATATATAATTAAAATTACAACCGGCCCTTTGAGTACAAACATAATGCTGATGTGGCCCGGGATGAAATTGAGTTTGACACCCCTGGTTTATGCAGAGAGTTAGCTGATCTCAGATCTGTGCCTTCGCAGTAACTTCTGGGGGTTTGAGTGCCGGAGTCAAGTTATACTTTAAATAGATTTATTGATATATAAACAATAGACATATGTATGTGTACATAAAAATATATAAAAATATGAATTAGCATATACATAAATAGTTACACTTTATTTTCAAGCTTTATTTTATATATTTTTGTCAGTGTTTTATTCTTTCTATGTATCAGTAAGTGTTCCTTTAATTCCTAAATTGCTGAGATGGCCAGTTTTGTCACCTCAGAGGTCAAAGGTTAAACAGCTGGCCGACCCGGGTTCAGAGAGTTTTCTCTCACCCCGCCCCAGAGAGATAAGGAGCCAAAACGCCTTTCTGTTTGTTACTCTGAATCAAGGTTTTAATTCTGGACAGCGTATTATAACACGGCCCAGGCCAACAATCCATATCTGAAACGCTTCATTCGCTCCGGAAAGCCGACCATGTATTTCATATCTCCAGTGTTTCCTCATTCAGAGTGCCAGAGCTGTGTTCAAGAGACTAAGTGGTGACTGCCATCATGCTGTATTTCCAGTTGCCAAGATCTTTGTTGTGTTTTGTTCCCATGATGTTGCCATCAGCTCGCCACTGCCAAACATTGACCATACCATGTGCCTGATGAGGGGGGGAGGGAGGGTGAGGCAGCTGTAATAGTTTCAACGCGCCTCCAAAATGTGCGCATGAGTGGATGTACGTCGACAGAATGTTTTCATGCATGCATTTTTGTGTCGTTACGAGAAGAAGAAAAAAAGTTTTGTATTGAAAGAGATTACCACCTACAACCTGTTATTTGTTGTTGTAGACAAGAGCATTCCAGTTCATTGACTTCATGTGTGTGTGTGTGTGTGATATGTATGCCTGTGTATTTCTCAGCAGTATCCAAGTCATCAGCATATAGAGTGTTTGTGTATTCTGCGTGTTTCTGCGTCTTGTGTTTTCTGTGCCAGGCAGCCGGTTGGTCTCCTGGCGGTGTTTTGGCCTCATGTAGTGTAGCCCCCCCCCCCCCCCTCCTGACTGAGATTTCATCATTCATTGCCTCAAAGAAAAACAAAAGCGGCGCTGTGTGGCCGCCGCGTGCCAACACATATCGATCCATGACATCATTTCCCCTCATCGTGCACAACGTTTTAAATCTGCAGAAGTCTCAAAGCACGAGCGTCTCCTTTTTTTCTTTTGAGGGGTAAAACGTCCCTCAGACATGCACACATCCTCCTGTCCTCCGAGCTTTTGTTGCCATGGAAACATCTGGAATAGTATGAAAGATTTTTTTCAGATTGGTTACCCTTAATTTTACAAGAATATATATTTTTTCCGTCATATCCTGTTTTTATTATAGTGATTACCATGCATCTTTACTGTACTTACAATGCCTTTGACTAGTGTGCTACCTAACAAATAAGCACAAATATCTGTGCCTGAAAAAAGACATCCAAGTCTGTTATTAAGCACCAATAAGTACCTAGATCTCTAACATCATGGTATCAGTTTCAAAGAGCGTCTGTGTTCTTACTACCCTGACAGTAACCCTGAGATAATGGCTTGCGTGCGATAGAAAAGCTTAATTCCTGCCTCTCAGCGTAGGGGAAGCGTTTCCGTGGCTGGGATGGACGCAGACTGAGAGTCTCCAGTTGGCGCTCTGTCAAACACTCGTAAAACCATCCCTGCTTCACACGGACGCCCCTGTCACCATGGCAATAGTTTCAGCTCTACACAGGGGCCAATTGCAGTATTACACATGTGAGATAGGAGGAGGTGCGGAGGCTGTGTGCAGAGGGAGAAGACGAGGGAGGGGTTTCAATATACTGTGTACAGTGAATGTATTGTAACGTGTCTGTTGTCAAGTGCTTTTAAATTATATTTTCATATGTAACGTGGAGACCAATGTTTCCTTTTTGTATGGGGGGACAACAGGTCCTGAGCAGAGTGACTTGTAAATGATGTCAAACTGTCTTTCGAAAGAGAAGCTGCCTAAATGTAAACAGGAAATGACTGAAAAAAATAAAGTAAAACATTCTGTATATGTACTGGTGTTATTTCTTTATAAAACAACATTACAGCGGGGTGCATTTAGACAAGCTTACTTTATTCGTAAAGATCTTTGCAGTACACACTTAAACCACCGTCCTGACATTCTCACATGAAGAGGGCTGCGTCGGACACATGACATACACACACAGTTGCCTTGTGATTACTGGGCATGTGCAATTTTTAGAGCCTGAATACAACACTGTCAGGGGCCACTTTGAAATGACAGAAAATAGACAAGCTGTGATGTGGAGCTCCGTGGAGACACACATAGAAATGACACTCACTCATGGACCTGCACACAAAGCAATGACTTTTTTTCATCACAGTTCAAACTTTAAAACGCGGAAGTACATAACAATAAAAGTTGTTGTCACATGTCCTGCAGTGTATATGCCTAAAACATGACAGGATCTCCAATAACACAAAGAGACCAGCCCAGTTTCTTACCACCTGACCAAAGTAAAAACAGTCCGCCATTCTTTCAACACTAAAACATGAAGAAGTAACAATGAGGGGAGGCGGAGTCACGACAGTAAGTCACAGGTCTCTCCACAACTTATACTTATTTTCATATGTACAGTACATTCAGAATAAAGCCTTATTTAGTGCAGATACATGGAAACGTAGTGCTGTTTTTGTTTGAACCTTCTGATGTCTGTTACACGTACAGTAGTACTGTGCTTTTGGGAGAAATCCAAGATCTCTTCCCATTCAAGTCAACAAAATCTCCACCTCACCTCTCTTCAAATAAATATACACACTCTGATGATTCTTTAAGACATCACATATTCAGATCTCACTCTGCATTTACACAAAATAATTCCTTTCTGCCTTCCTCAGCTTTGAAACATGTAGACAATATATATCTTGGCTGCTTCATCACATGAGATAATAATACCCAGGCTAGTTAAATAACAGGGACATACTTAAATACTTTCTCTTCTGGTTCAAGCTCCTGCTACTATTCACTCTTTCAGCTTGAACTGCTTTCATTTTGTCCTTTTGAACACATAATAATTGCATGCACTACTGATGGTGCTTTAGTTTCTCAAAGCAGAAAGACAAGCGTTAAAAATGATACAAAAGTAAAAGACCATGGCACTTTTCCCGAGTGGTCCTTTTACCCATGATGTATTAAGCTATCCTACTTAATAAAACACCTTGGTAGCCACGGGACAAACTCTGCTTCCTCTCTGAAGTGGACTACATTCTTTCTAACCTTTGTCAAGATTGCCAAAAAGTGCTAATGATTGTATAATAACAAGACAACTTAACCCAATCGAAATGAACTAAAAGCTGACGACACATTTACCCACACGGTATGTCAGATTAAAATTGTGCCCTTTACGCCTTTCATTCGATCTGGTCGAAGTTGAGCACGTGGCCGTCAAAGTGCGTGAGGACGTGCCTCTCGAAGAGCTGCTGCTCACAGTTGAGGGGGAACTGCTCAGAGCA
Organism: Pseudochaenichthys georgianus; assembly: GCF_902827115.2. Lineage (NCBI taxonomy): Eukaryota > Metazoa > Chordata > Actinopteri > Perciformes > Channichthyidae > Pseudochaenichthys > Pseudochaenichthys georgianus. The sequence goes on along the minus strand of NC_047513.1, from coordinate 24,008,359 downwards.
GACGGGGCAGACCTTCCAGTGGCTCTCCACGTGCTGCTCGAAGCTGCGCTGCTCGAAGTGGGGGGGGAAGATCACCTCGCACAGCGGGCAGCGCTTGTGAACACTACTGGGGACAAAAGGAGAGTGGAGGAGAGATGTCAGTTTTGAGTTCAAATGCTAGTAATGTGTTTACCATTGAGGTAAATTAGACTGCAGCGGTTGTGAACATCTTGCATTTACATCCTTAACAGAACATGCGTAGATCTGTTCAACATACAGTATGTATTGTAAATATACTGTATGTGGTGCATGTGCATACACAGATGCACAAAGTAACGTTTTAGGCATCTTTCAAGATATTCTTGCTAATTTTACATCATGTTTTTACTATCAATTTTAGAACTTCTATGTTGTTTATTTCCTGCACAAACTGAAAGACAGCAAGCTGTGGTTGTTTAGGGGGGGGATAGATTTAGCTGGGGCAAGTGGTAATCCAGTGCAGGCAGTTTTGGAAAAGCCAAAAAGCCCAGGCAGACTTTCAATATGCTTCAATGTTATTTTCGTATCTGACCCAATGGAATGCTAAACATGTACTGCCTGTCCCAGTTTTAATTGACAGAAATGACATTTGACAAGAAACTGAAGAAAAATGTGAATCTATAGTGTCAGCAGGGAGGAAGATTCAACCTTTAAGGTAAACATGAGCACGAAAACCGCAACCTTCTTTTTATGTTGGCTTTTCTAACGCATCTCTGACACAGGGTTTGACTGACTAACTTTGAGATGTAGTGACTTCTCTTTGCTGTCTATTGATGTCCTTATTGTTGCTTGTTGTACATCAGTCTACCTATTTATGTGTGTGTGTAGGCACACTACCTGGAGTCAAAGCAGAAGCTGCCCCTGGCTTCTCTACGTCTACCGGACTGATGATCACAGGACGGCTGAGCTCCGTCAGCAGCAGCCTATAAAACAAAATTGCATACAAAAGGATAGAAACTGATGGCCATCTATTTGCTCATAGAGCACACACAAACACTATCTTAAAAGGTTGTTCACTAAAAATGGGAAATATGGATTGAAAGGGTTAAAGCCATTAAAGCTTTGTTTCTATTTAAAGAACTACAAATACCTTCCTTACTAGCATCTCTTCAGTTTGCTCCCAAACAAAAACATATAATCCCAGAGACTCTAATTGATCTTGTCCCTTTGCAAAATCCCCCCTAATTACTCCCCAAGCCCTTGTTATCTTCGTCTCTCTTGAGCTCTGAGGGAGTGACGTTAATTAGAGCTTTATGCAAAAGAGCTCGTCGCTTTATTTTTAAGGGCAAGCTACTATTCCCTTCATTAAGAGAGGAGGAGAACTCCAGAGACGGAAAGAGAGAAAGGGATCACTCCGACAGCAATGATTGGATACTGAAAGCACGACATGAGGGGAAAGAAGGCAAAGGCTGGTTCTATAATATCAGAGGTACTGCTGTATTGAGAGCAAATCAATAGTGTGATCAAATACGGCACTTTAACATGTTTCCGTGTCTTAAAGTAGAGCGAGAAGTAAAAAGTGTTCTGCATAATTCTACACAAGTGACACCTTAATTGATACTTATAAAGGACTGTTATTTTGTCTTACTAATGGATTTCCTACCAGACAGGGATTTTAGTTTGTTAGCATTTAGCGTCCAACCTGTATATGTGTTTATAAAACTTACATTTTGCAGCTCCTCCGGACTACTATCCAGGCTCTCGGGGGGGCTCGTGCTGCGGGAGGGCTGGATGCAGACCACCTTTCGGTCCCAGCCTGGGGGGCCTGGGCTCGGGGGCGTGATTGGGGGTGCACAGGGAGGGGCGCAGGGTGGGGCCTCGGGTGGAGGACGGGACATGTGCTCAGGAGACAGCGCAACATCCACCAGGTCTAGAATAAAGTAACACAAACAGCAGCATGACTTAAAGGGACAGTGCACCACAATCCCATTGGCATCCTGTTCCTTAATATTGGAGAGTAGGCCGACATTTCTACGTCTGATACATCCAATATTCAGCAGCTAACACCAAAACAACCTAAATGGATACATACACTTCAGGTAGGAAAAAACCCATATTTGGGATTTTTGGGGAAGACTGTCCCTTTAAGAAGAACAGGCAACTGCAGATTTGAAGATAACACAAAATAAATTATTTGTCAACTTTTGACTTCCTCTCACCTTTAGTGGTGTCAGTGGAGTAGGGGTTGCCGTACTGCAGCTCAGCCGGCCTGTGAGGAACCAGGGGTGGAGGAGACGGGTCCTGAGGGTACGGCAGGGGGTAGCGCAGCACCATGGGCTCTGAAGCCTGAACACCCGCCTCCTGCTCCCTCTGCCTGCACACAAACTGCTGCAGCTCCTGGAGCAGAGATAGAGACAAAATCAAGCACCTCACAGGGATAAACTACATTTAGTTTACATGTCTTTTAAACTGCTATTACTCAGGAGTCTGTTGCCCATTGGAGCGATTCATTTGAGAATATAGAAATAGCCAGCCAGCCAAACTTTAACAAAAGGACATACATCCTTTAGACACATAGAAACTTTCAAAGCTGTTCATTTCTCCTAAGTTATTACACATTTTATATGTTAATGTTTATATTTTTTTCATTATTTTTCTGTATTTCATTGTGATTTGTATCTATATTTCCCTATATATATATATATATATATAGTTTCCCTTTCACAGTAAATCCTCCTTTACAGAACTGTGTTGCTAAAGCAGTGTGATGAGTATAGCTGTAAAGAGTGAAGTATTTCCATAGCACATTTTCACTTTAGGAACCACAAAGGCAATAAGTATTTTCAGCTCCGAGTTAAGTGTCCTTCTACATTGTTTCTGCCCTTTGTGATTATATCTGAAGCAGGAGCATTTGTACCCTACTCATTACTGTAATGGGTGTCAGACTCTGGCTCCGTGTGCTCTGGCTCTGCTGATAGAGGCGCTCGCCCTCTCCCTCATTTCCTCTCCTCCTTCCTCTCGCTATTCCCCCCTGACCTCCTCTCTTGATGACTTCATTAGTGCGCAGCTATCAGGTTTAACATTTAAACCAGGGTTGGGAAGGTGAAACAGACACGTCGCTTGGCATTTGCACTGTCTAATGGCACTGTACCAGTGGGCGAAAGAAGCAAGTAAGTTTTAATTAGTGGGGAGAGGGGAGAATGGAGAAGAGAAGGAAAAGCTACAGGAATGGTTTCAGACACTAAAGCGCTCATAATTGAATGTGATAATAGACCTTAGTGAAGAGCCTACATTATCTACAATGTGACTTAATGTCAGTAAATGCATTTTGATATTGAAAGTTTATAACCAGATGGCTTTTCTAAGTCTATAACCTACATTCCCATTCATTATTAAAATCGAATTATTTCAATAACTGTAAAGAAGTCACAATGCTGTACTGGAATACACCTCTCTGATATATGAATGTCCTGCTGTATAGTATGTACTGTGTATAGCACACCTCCTTTAGTTGTTCCTTGTCTTTGAGGGCCTGGGCGAGGTTGCGTTTCAGCTCCGTCACTTCGCTGGCTCGCTCTGCCATGTGCACCTACAGAAAGAATAAATAAAGAGAAAATGAAAAAAGAAAGTTAAAGAAAATGCATGACAGCATAATTCTATGTTTACAACAAATAAGATACATTTACATTTTAATAAAGAGGTTTTCAAAAATGCTAAATAAACAATTGACAAAGGGGAACAGGACCATAAATTGAAATGTGTATATTTTTTATTTCACTGTCCCTTTAAGGTGCGAGCAGAAGCCTCTGCGATCGTTATAGTTACCTGTCAACTATCTATTGAAAATAAGAAATGCCGTTCTACAAATAAAAGCTGTCTGATTGGTGAAAGTAAAAGAATATTGTGAACTTTTGAGTGAAAGCTGTGTTGCGTGCATAATCACAGAAAGGCACCAATGCATGTAGCTCCTTATTCCTCCATACAGGCAGAAGTGACATTATCGACAAACTAAGGCTGCCTCGAGCAAATACTTAAATAATTAATTAGTCTCCTGAGCCTTTTATAGATTAATTAATTAATTGTTCAGTCTATAAAATGAGAGCCCAAGGCATCATGTTCTTATCTCTTGTTTATATCCAAAGGTATTTATTAAGACAAAGAAGTGCAGCAAATAGTCCATGAAAAAGTTGGAAGTCGGAAATATTTGGTATTGTCTTAAAAAATCGGAATATTTGTCGTTTAATTATCTGTACATTGACCAAACCATTTACATTACAAAAAAAGAAGAAAATAGCATAAATGTTCTCCCAGAGTTGATAAAAAGGACAAATCTGAAAAGGAACCTTTTTTCCCTTTATTTAAAAACATATTTGGATGAACAACATGATGAACAACTCTTGTTCTTTTTCTCAGTGAACCCACATTTTAAAAGAAGTGGCAAGTTGGTAAACAAATATATGTTCAGTGGAGCTTTACTTAACCTAAAGTGGTATCAAATGTCTGTTGATTCCAGCCAGAGCTACAGAAACAGGGTCTGCATGCGGGGCAGTCTGCAGCAGAGCAGGGGATCGTAGTAAATCTAACTGCAGCCTGTGGGATAGTTTACATGGCTAGTTGTCTGCTCTTCTCTCATATCATTCCATCACAGAGGATCCAAATCCCTGCAGTTTCTCTTCCCGCTTCATGTCTGTCCATCCAACCTTTTTTCACTCTTAAATGCTGTCTTCAACCTTTCATCTCTTTGTCCTCTCTTGCTCTCCCCCTCCTTTATAGATTTACTGCACTGCATTAGCGGGTTAGGTTCAGGTGAAGGGAATCTGCAGCAGTGTATTCCTGTGCCTCCCTCCCACCACTCTCTGACTGTCTCTTCCCTCTCCATCGGCCCATCCTTCGGGTGGCTGATGTAAACAGCCGTAAAGCCTGGCGCTCTGCGGCTGCCCGGCCTCTGCTGTCAGTCTCAGGGGCCATTAAGAGCGGCTCGGGCCCCGGGGCACTCGCCTCAGACGGGAGACTCCATCAAAGGCAGGGGGGGGCTTTTATTTACAGCGCTGATAAACACACACTCACTCATGGAGATTAAATGCCAGTAGGTACTTTGGCCGACATTCGCACGCAAAAAGCAACATGCTGGTCCTGAATCCTGCACACATACCACACACATCGGATCACATGTGGCATGGAGGAAGCCGGTTACTCAGGTTAATGCATGATCATGTCAACTCTGATGAACATTTGATACTCTGAGACCAAGTGTAGTCCTCCAAAAACAATTCGATAATCTGCCACTAACTGTACCCCGTTTTCTTGACACTTAAGACTATTTGTTCTGCTTTAATACAATGTTTAGTACACTGCAGTAACCATTTCCATATTAACCTGCTTAAAAAGCTGAGGGTTAGGCTAGGTTTCTCTTTCAGAAACAAGTCCTGTTTCTCGCTTGAGGCCAGGAAAAGGCTCTGTGACCTTTTGACCTGTGCTGGACTATGGTGATTTGTTGTGTATGATGCACCTGCCTATTGCCTGAACAAGTTAGATGCCGCCTATCACAGCGCACTGAGATTTGGGACAAATTGTAAAGCACTTCCACATCACTGTACCCTGTATGCCAAGGCAGGTCTGCCATCACTTACTGTACGGAGGCTCAGTCATTGGTACACGTTTATTTATAAAGCTTTGTTGGGTAAACTCCCGTATTATATCTGCTCTCTGATAACACAGAGAGTAAGCTAAGTATTCTTCATAGCTGCAAGCAGCTATCTGAGATCGCATGATGTAGTATTGTTAGATGTGCCAAGAGCAAGGACTGTCTTAGGTAAGACAGCTTTTATGTGCGCAGCTCCACTTGCTTGGAACAATCTCGTTGATACAATGGGCACTTGTAAATGTCTATAACTATGTATCCTGTAAATATAAAGTATGATGTCCTTTATTGTTTTATGTTTCATGTGGAACCTATATGCTGCAGGTCTCCCTTGAAAAAGAGATCTATGATCTCAATGGGACAAATCTCGTTAAATAAAGGTTTGAAATTAAATGAAATGAAATCTATGGCTTAAAGGTGGGGTAGGTAAGCTTGAGAAACCGGCTCGAGATACACTTTTTGTTATATTCCATGGTATGCCCTTAACATCCCGATAGCAATGAATATCTTAAGTGCTTTGACAAAAAATCCATAAAAAAACGTCATCTGTGGAAGCCGTAGTGCTGTAAAAAGCACGACCAATCATTTTAGCCGGCCCGGCTAAAGTAACTGGATGGCCTACCTGCCTGTCAGCCTTCCATCTGTGCACAAACTTATCTCGTGCCCTCATTGTTCATGTGCGCGTTCGTGTGTGTTGGAGGAGGGGCTCTGTAAGGAAGTGGCAGATTTTTTACGGCTGTGTATTTTCCAATTCTAGCGCACTCGAGCCGGTTTCTCCAAAATGACCAACCCCACCTTTAAGTGACTTATCAAGCACTAGTAAGAACAAATAAAGACAAATATGTGTTGGTTCCAGCCTCCAAATGTGAGGACATGTTGCTGTTCTCTGTTATTTATAATTATATTAATTTCCGACATAGTCCTCCACCTAGGATGCAATCATGGAATTTGTTAACATTTATTACTATTTAGTGACATTTTATGGACTAAATTGATACAATTTCAAATAAAAAATGTAATTGATTAACCCTTATTTTGCATAAAAAGGTTACATATCAGATGCTATTTGTTGTGTTTTTTGTTTACACCAACATATATTTATAAAATGTATCAGAAATAATGAAGATTTTAGGTACAAACAACTGTGTAAAGTTAGGTATGAGTGAATGCTATAATGCCCATTATGACTGGATCACAACCTCACAAGTTCATTCTCTCTGTGTTTCCATCCAGTGCATGCATCCAGGGATAAGACAAATATCCACATTTAATGTACTGGAGAATTGATTTAGAATATGTTTGTGTGGAGGTCTTCCTTTCAAAATTGCTAATCTAAAATGGAGCCTGCTTGCTGTTTTAACTTACATTAGCAAAGGGAATGTTTTGCACTCTTTGCCTTGCTGTAGATCTTGCACACACCTCTCCATTTGCAGAGTTCTGATCACCCACAACGTGCGTTAGTTTGTGTGTTTGTGTTCCTTACTCTGAATCGCTCCTCCTCATTGGCCAGCCGCTGTTTGAGCGTCTCATTGATCGCACACTGCTGCCTCCACTTCTCCTCCATCATCGCCAGCTCCTCTTCCACTGAGCAGGTTTGTGCCTTCTCCGCCTCCCCCATGCTCCTCCCCTCCACCTCCAGCAGCACCCGGTGCTCCACGACATCCCTCACTTCCTCGGCCTTCCCTGTCATCTCCGCCTCGCTATTCTCCTCGCCGCTCTGCCTCTCGTTCTCCACCTCCACCCAGCTCGTCATCCTCAGACTCTCTGGCAGGCTGTCCTTCTTCTCCTCTTTTTCTTTCCGTCTGTCCTCTTTCTCCCCGTCCTTCACTTGGATTTCTTCTCCCTCAGACTCCGCCTTAGGCCTTTCATTTGTCATTTTCTCTCTCTGCCTGTCTTCCCTCTCTGTGCTGATGCATGCCGCATGCGTGGATTCCCTGTTATTAAGTCCTGGAGTGATTGTCATCTCAGCGGCTTCTTGTAGGACTGCCATAGCTATATTCCCTGTAAAACACGTTATAGTAGAACACAGATGATCAATAGTCAGCAAAAGAGTCTTTGATTCAGGTATAAACACTTAAATAGAAGAGTGTTTTAAGCTGCAATAACTTTTTTAAATGTTAAACAGAGGTGACCCTTTCATTAATACATGGGTGTGATAACTATTTACCTTGTACATTTCCAAGACAGAGAATATGTTTCGATGTGTTGTTTTAAGATTGCAGTTTGACATTGCTTAGAGAGCAACATAAAAGCCAGAGAAGAAGATATAATGTTGTCAAGTCGGGCGAGTCACAATACTTACTTTCCTTTGTTATGCTATTGAAAAGCATTATTGTTGATTCAAGATATTCTAACCATTTATTATTTATTTGAAAGAAAACAAACAAAACACATTACACATACTTTTCTATAATGAATTTCTCTTTCTATTTGAAATGTTATGCACATCAAGTTTAGTCACAAATCTGTATATACATGTTGTCAACCTGTGTATGTTTGGGCAAGTACAGAACATCCTCTACAACTTAAGAAATGGAAATTCAATGTATACCATAATCAGTGGTACCTACTGTATAAGTGGTTTTGGATTCGTTTTTGCAAAAATGCAATCATAGTATATTTAAGAAAATGAACAACATGCAGATAAATGTGTGTGCACCTGCTGTCGGTGACTCTGGACTCGGGGTCAGCGGCTCCGGTGTTGTCTCTGTGGACACATTTCTCTTTGGCTCCTGCAACAGAAACAACAAGAATGTTTAACAAAATGTAATTGCTATATCTTTACACAAAAACTGACCTGCATGTTGTTTTATGAGTTTTACTGTAGAGTACTCACCCCCTGTGACTCGGTTATGTTTAGTTTAGCCACCTGCCTGCGCAGGCGCTGACACTCCCGGTACTTCTCCTTGTAGTGCTCAGCCGCCATGTGCAGACGCAGCTTCAGCTCCTCCACCTCTCTCTGCAGCTCGGCCTCTGCCTCTGATACCACCATCATGCTGGGCGTCATTTCCCCACAGGTCCCAACACCCTGGGAGAGAAGGACATTTTGTGTGAAAATCACCCAAGAAGCAAGGCAAGTTTAGCACCTTTCAACACAAAGCAATTCAAAGTGCTTTACAAAAATGAAAAACATTAAGAGCATTAAGAAATAGTGCAGCAGAAACATATTATAAAATAGCATTTCAAACCACTCATTCAAAAGCAAAGATAATAAAACATGAATAACCCAGGTCCATGAATAAAAGCTACAGTGCTATGTGAGATATATCAATTAAAAGCAGCAGCAAAAAGAAAAAGTCTTCAGCCTGGATTTAAAAGTAGTCAGAGTTGCAGCGGACCTGCAGGTTTCCGGGAGTTTGTTCCAGATATTTGGAGCATAGTAACTAAAAGCTGCTTCTTCATGTTTAGTTCCGACTCTGGGGACAGAAAGCTGACCAGTCCCAGAAGACTTGAGAGATCTGGATGGTTCATCATTTAGCAGGAGATCAGACATTTATTTTGGGCCTAAACCATTCAAAGCTTTATAGACCAGCAGCAGTATTTTGGAATCAATTATTTGACAGACAAGGAGCCAGTGTAAAGACTTCAGAACTGGAGTGAAGCACATTCTCCATGTCTTCAGAATCATGGCACAAACAGTCAGACTGACCACTTCCTTCTGCGCTGTGCTCCTCATGCGGTCCAGCTGGCTCTCCATGCGCTGGCATTCGGCCTGAGCATCAGCTAGACTGGCACGGAGCTTGTCGGCCTCCAGTCGGGCACGGTACAGCTCGGTCATCGTATGGTCCCGGGCACTGGCGGCGTCACGGAGCTCTGAGGCCAGCAGAGAGGCCTGCTGCCGGGACGCCTGGAGCTGATCCTCTGCCTGACGGAGCTGCTCACGCACACGGGCCAGATCTGCCTGGAGACATGCCGAGGGATTCAAGATTCAAAGATTTTATTGTCATATGCACAAAGCTACAGTGTAGAAATGGCAATGAAATTCTTCTGACCTGAGCTCCTCCAACAATGCAACATATATAATAAAATACAAAATAAAAAGTAGTGCAAACAGTCTATATACAGTGGGGCAAAAAAGTATTTAGTCAGCCACCAATTGTGCAAGTTCTCCCACTTAAAAAGATGAGAGGCCTGTAGTTTTCATCCTAGGTACACTTCAACTATGAGAGACAGAATGGGGGGAAAGAATCCAGGAAATCACATTGTAGGATTTTTAATGAATGAATTAGTATTTGGTCACCTACAAACAAACAAGATTTCTGGCTCTCACAGACCTGTAACTTCTTCTTTAAGAGCCTCCTCTGTCCTCCACTTGTTAACTATATTAATGGCACCTGTTTTAACTTGTTATCAGTATAAAAGACACCTGTCCACAACCTCAAACAGTCACACTCCAAACTCCACTATGGCCAAGACCAAAGAGCTGTCAAAGGACCCCAGAAACAAAATTGTAGACCTGCACCAGGCTGGGAAGACTGGATCTGCAATAGGTAAGCAGCTTGGTGTGAAGAAATCAACTGTGGGAGCAATTATTAGAAAATGGAAGACATACAAGACCACTGATAATCTCCCTCGATCTGGGGCTCCACGCAAGATCTCACCCCGTGGGGTCAAAATGATCACAAGAACGGTGAGCAAAGATCCCAGAACCACACGGGGGGACCTAGCCAATGACCTGCAGAGAGCTGGGACCAAAGTAACAAAGGCTACCATCAGTAACACACGACGCCGCCAGGGACTCAAATCCTGCAGTGCCAGACGTGTCCCCCTGCTTAAGCCAGTACATGTCCAGGCCCGTCTGAAGTTTGCTAGAGAGCATTTAGATGATCCAGAAGAGGATTGGGAGAATGTCATATGGTCAGATGAAACCAAAATAGAACTTTTTGGTAAAAACTCAACTAGACGTGTTTGGAGGAGTAAGAATGCTGAGTTGCATCCAAAGAACACCTACAGTGAAACATGGGGGTGGAAACATCCTGCTTTGGAGCTGTTTTTCTGCAAAGGGACCAGGACGACTGATCCGTGTAAAGGAAAGAATGAATGGGGCCATGTATCGTGAGATTTTGAGTGACAACCTCCTTCCATCCTTTTATTTGTTTTTAAAGCACTAAATGGGTTGGCTCCGGCCTATATAGCTGAACTCCTCCAGCGCTACACCCCAGGCAGAGCCTTAAGATCTGCTGACCAGCTGCTGCTGGTAGTGCCTAAGACCAGGCTCAAAACCCGAGGGCACAGAGCCTTCGCAGCAGCTGGCCCCAGGCTCTGGAACACTCTTCCCCTCCATGTGACGTCGGCCCAGACCCTAGGGGCTTTTAAATCCACACTGAAGACACACTACTTCTCTCTGGCCTTCTAGTTAGAGTGGGGTCACGACTCCTGACTGTTCCATGTGTTGTTTTTATCTGTTGTGATTTATTGTGATGTAATGTGTTTTTATGTGTTTAAATTACATGTACAGCACTTTGGCTCGACCAAAATCGTTTTTAAATGTGCTCTACGAATAAAATTTGATTTGATTTGATTCTATCAGCAAGGGCATTGAAGATGAAACGTGGCTGGGTCTTTCAGCATGACAATGATCCCAAACACACCGCCCGGGCAATGAAGGAGTGGCTTCGTAAGAAGCATTTCAAGGTCCTGGAGTGGCCTAGCCAGTCTCCAGATCTCAACCCCATAGAAAATCTTTGGAGGGAGTTGAAAGTCCGTGTTGCCCAGCGACAGCCCCAAAACATCACTGCTCTAGAGGAGATCTGCATGGAGGAATGGGCCAAAATACCAGCAACAGTGTGTGACAACCTTGTGAAGACTTACAGAAAACGTTTGACCTCTGTCATTGCCAACAAAGGGTATATAACAAAGTATTGAGATGAACTTTTGTTATTGACCAAATACTTATTTTCCACCATAATTTACAAATAAATTCTTTAAAAATCAGACAATGTGATTTTCTGTAAAAAAAATTCTCATTCTGTCTCTCATAGTTGAGGTGTACCTAGGATGAACATTACAGGCCTCTCTCATCTTTTTAAGTGGGAGAACTTGCACAATTGGTGGCTGACTAAATACTTTTTTGCCCCACTGTATGTCAATAGAATATAGGATATGTACAAGAAGAGAATATGAAATTAAATACGGTTTATTGTGGTTAAAAACACACAGGAATGTTTATCGGGGCAATTAGCAGAGCTCAGGTGTTTAGCAAGAAATGATATATAAAGATTAACTGATTTTTAACTTTCATACACAAACATGTGGGTACAACCCCAGCTACCTTATCAGTCTTGTGAGCCAGCAGCTCTTTCTCCAGGCTGTCCCGCTGAGCGACGCAGAGCCGGAGCCGGTCCAGCTCCTCCTGGAACTGAGCGATGGTCACCTCCCGGTTCAGCTCCACCGCCTTCAGCATCTGCAGCTCCGCGCTCAGCTTCGTGTTCTCCAGCTCGGTGCTGCGCAGGTGAGCCTGCACATGGGACAACACAGAGAGAAAGAGGTGCAAATGTCAGATTCAATGAGATGAGAATCACACAGGTTTTTTTTTATCATAATGCACATTTTCGTTGTTGAAGATTTTTAGCTACTAAACTTCTCCCACCTTGTAGAGGTCTCTCTCATCCTTCTCATTCTTCAGATGGCTCTCAACGCTGTCTTTCTCTGCTGTCAGCTTCTTCAGGCGGTCGCGCAGACTGTGATATAAAATGAAAAAATATTTGTACAGCCTGATCGTCTACCGAATTCATTGATTTATGCTTAAGAAAAGTATTTCCAATTGGTGGCTGACTAAATAAGTAATTATAGTCTTAAACTATTAACCACGACCCACTAAATGTCTGTAAAAAAAAGATTTGCCTGGTGACCCCCCAAACCATCATTTAAGAGTGCTGAAAAAAGAATAAGTTGGAGGAAAAGTATTTATTCAAAGTAAAATTCATGTCATAAATATCCCATCCTTGAGCTTATGTTTATATTTGTGTCTATTTAATTATTATTTTTGAGGCTGTGATTTGTATTATTTTGTAGACAACAGGACTGATGAACACGTTTAGGACGCAGAAGGCAGGCAAGAAACCTTCCCTTTACAGTTATGTCTGCGCCGAAATGAAGCGCTCGAATGATGTATGGTCACGTGTTCCACTCCGCTCACCAATCGAGTTCGGTCTCCTTCTGCAGGCCTCTCTGGGTGACTCCCAGCAGATCCTCCTCCAGCTGCCGGACCCGCTCTGTGGCCTCTGACAGCCTCCTCCTCACCTCCTCCCTCTCCTCTGACAGGCCTTGCGACGAGCGCAGCAGCTCCTGCGGGACAGAGAGGCAGCTGCGGCTGTGAGTGACAGGCGCTGCAGCCAATCACAGCGGCTAAATCAGCAGGCTAACAAAGTCTGGAACTGATGCAATACTCGGGATTAATGACAGATGGTTATATTTCATGTGACAAACACTGTCATGTTGCAAAGAAAATATTATTTTTATATAATTAATATACGTTGTATGTTTGCTTTTATATGTTTTTATGCACAATGCATTCATTCAAAAAAGAGAGTCATGACATGATAGACACAATAACAGTTGAAAAGAAATGTGTTTTACTGTTTCACATGTGTAATATTCCTCTCATGACATGCAAGAAAAAAAAAGTTCTCACGGTTGTTTGGACGTTGACAGGGGTATCTTTGGAAAGGTGTCGTAAAAAATAGGCAAATATGTAACCTCGCAAGTTTTGTATGCGTTCTGTCAGTACAAAATGTTCATTATTTAGCGCTCTCCACACACCTATGTTTACAGCACATCTTAGGCGATGCTAGACAAAAAACTAGGAGGCAATGGCTCACAGTGACTGACAAGGAGGAAATGAGGTTGCCAGTCAAGTGTTTGTGTTTTCTTCTGTTCCTACATGTGAGGCACTTGTAAGACATCTGATTTGTATGTCTCACTTGGATGAGTCAAAGAAAACATCATAGAGGCTTTAACCATTCCTAGAAGAAGCTGATCTTGCTTTCGATCCAGGTTCAGAAACCACTGGGAAGAAAGCCTACAAATCAATGATGAATTGCAGTTTTTTTTATCTTTTAAGTTTTATTTTCTTTCATTATTGCTACTCCCCCCTTGTGAATATGAATGTAATTTGTACCCACATTGATTTTATTAGATATTTAAAGTATGCTAATAAAATGTAAGTAGGTTTCAATGTTATTTTTTTGTTGAATCTGTTTGGGATTGGACTTATATTTGAGAAATGTTTACCAACAATCATCTCTAAAATATTTTAAAGTCTATTAGTTCGTTTGAAATATTATTCCAACAAATCTCCAGTTACAAATTACAGTATGACTGAAATGAGCCTTGTGATGGACACAGAACACACACCCAGTATTTGAAGTTGTGAAAAAAATGTATGCAAATAACCTGTCTATTATCAATGGATTCCTTAAGACAAATTCCTGGTGCAGCTGATCACATGTTTCCGCCATGTGGTGTGACTGCTGAGCCGAAGCCCTGTTTGAACTTGCTGCTAATCAGCAGTGAAGGACGTTAAATCATCCATAGCTCATATCGGTTGTGACAGAACAACATTCTTCTGCACACACCTTCCTTTCTAGTTGTCGCTTCCACACTCTTACTCACGCTCATACACATACACAATTACAGGAAGACAGACACACAGCTGCATATTCAAGGACGTATGGAGAGAGACAGATAGCTCGGAGAACCGCCATCAATCTAAAACAGACATGCACACATCAATGCACACTCAGGCCTTACTCCCTCTGGGCTTGGCCCGTCGATTACTGTATGATTTTTACGGCTGGCGTTTGGGAAGCACTTTAGCAGTGCATAAAGACCTTATAAAAAGTGTACTCGTTAAATTAGCAGCCACAAAATATGTACTTATGTTTTCATGTTAAACTGGAGATATTTTCATCAGTGTGGGCAGGAGCTAACGCACCTACTGTAAAAGCTCTACAAAGAGACACACACCTACTCAGAGAAGTCGTATATCTACAGATGGACAAGCCTGTTGAATGAAAAGCAGCGTGGTAATAACTGTGTGTGTGTGTGTGTGTGTGTGTGTGTGTGTGTGTGTGTGTGTGTGTGTGTGTGTGTGTGTGTGTGTGTGTGTGTGTGTGTGTGTGTGTGTGTGTGTGTGTGTGTGTGTATTACCATGTAATTTATGGCAATTTTGTCGTTCGTAAAAGAGCGGACTAACTCAAAGCAGCCTGCCCTCACTCTGAGCTTTTACCGGAGAGATGCACTAGGGGGCGATAAGAGACTACATTCAAACTCAGAAGTATTGGCTTCCTCCCTCCTTCTGCCACCCCCTCTTCTGTTTCCTTGAGTTGACTGGTTGTTAGGTGTCTGTGCCAAGATACTGCTTATCATGTGCGACTCATAACATATTGACATCTGACTCATCCTGGTGAGTGACAAGGAAAATGGACTAAAAAACTAAGTAATTTAAGAAGTCAATTTAGTTCAACTTTTATTTATGTTTCCAAATGTATCCCCCCCCCCTTTTTTATGTGGCTTTTGCTCTAATGCCAACAAAACAACTCTAAATTGAGACAACAAATTTGTAGAGAGACAGACAGGCAGATAGACAGAGGGAGAGAAAATAGACGGTGAGAAAGCAGTGGCCACTGAATCGCGTGACTGAGTGGTGTTTGTCCCTGAGGCTGGGCAGGGCTTTTTTTTCAAGCAGGCGGTTTTGCGGACTACCCTCCTCTCATTCCACACACAGACTAAAAGCGTTTGCAAGCGGGTGGCATAATGAGTGTGTTTGTGTGCGTGTGTGAATGCACATTAGAGGGACTCCATGGTGTGGAACCTGAATGTGAGTGTGAGAGTGAAGGGCGGGGGCAGTTTGTGTATGCATATGAGCCTTTAGTGTGTGTGTGTGTGTGTGTGTGTGTGTGTGTGTGTGTGTGTGTGTGTGTGTGTGTGTGTGTGTGTGTGTGTGTGTGTGTGTGTGTGTGTGTGTGTGTGTGTGTGTTTCTGTTTGTGCGTTTGACGTCATGTTTGTTCACTTTGTGGTTTCGATGGCATCGTCCCTGACGCCAGATGCCGAGAAAACTCAGTCCCAATTCCGTTCTGGCCCACTGAGTCAGGTCGTTAAAGAAAGACTGGCACACACACGCACGCACGCGCACACACGCACGCACACACACACACACACACACACACACACACACACACACACACACACACACACACACACACACACACACACACACACACACACACACACACACACACACACACACACACACACACACACACACACACACACACACACACACACACACACACACACACACACACACACACACACACATCACTGCAGGGGACATTACATTGACTTACATGCATTTCCTGGAGACTTATCCTAACCGTAACCATAACCAACACATGCCTAACCCTAACCCTTACCCTTACCCTAAACCTATTCACCCTAAAATTAATGATCCCCCTCATGGGGACTTCCAATTTGTCCCCATAAGGGAGGCGAGTCCCCACACGTGACTGTGTAAACATATTTAGGTCCCCACAAGTATAGTAATGCTAGGCCACACACACACACACACACACACACACACACACACACACACACACACACACACACACACACACACACACACACACACACACACACACACACACACACACACACACACACACACACACACACACACACACACACACACACACACACACACACACACACACACACACACACACAAACAAGCTGGGGCTCTGTGTGTGTGTCTCAAACATGGACACAGATTATTCATAAATTCGGGCCTTTGAAGTTTTCAGACCTGTGATCACTGGTGAGGAACCGGCTCCGCACACGTGTGCAAATAGAGACTGTGAGTCTGCGTACACACACACACACTTCGTTTCAACCCAGACACACACTAACTTACACACACACACACACACACACACACACACACACACACACACACACACACACACACACACACACACACACACACACACACACACACACACACACACACACACACACACACACACACACACACACACACACACACACACACACACACACACACACACACACACACACACACACACACACACACACACACACACACACACACACACACACACACACTTCGTTTCAACCCAGACACACACTAACTTCCAAATACACACATGTGCATACTGAAACTCACCTCAAGCCTCAAGAGCTATTTTTGTGGTATTCTCTTTCCCCAATTTGTGCAATCATTGAAAGAATGCAAGTTTATTTTACTTTATGAATTAAAGGGAGAGATAATTTTTGTACAAATTAAAAGGTTAATTAGATGATGATGGGCCCTATGATATATGGAGGGGGTTTACTGGAGCAGGCATGTAGAAATGTGAGTAGAACAGGGCATTGCTTATGGATTTCATCTTAGACTCAGTCTTGTTTGTTAAAAAAGAAAAGTAATCATCTGAAATAAAGGGAAAGGTATCTTCTACTGTGGCATTGGAATTAAATGTATAATAATGCATTTAAAAACGATATCTGCTATATCTATACCAACAAAACAGCATGACTTCCTGCCCCCACTGTCTCTGACCTGGTTGTGTGTCCGCAGCAGGCAGCATGTGTCCCTCTCCTGCTCCCTCTCCCTGGACAGTCTCCTCTGCTCCTCCTGCAGCTGCTGCTTCTCCTCCTGCAGGAGACGCATGGTCATCAGCAGCTCCCTGCGCTCCTGCTGCACGTCCTCCACATGCTGCACACAGGAGGTTAAAGGTAGAGAGAAAGAAGGTGAGGGTAGTATGCAAGAGGATAAGGGTCACATGAGAATTTTTTTTGGGGATGTGACCAAAAGTCTCAGAATTCTGAACTAAAATCAGAAAGTACGAATATTTTTCTTACTTTGGGTCACATCCCAAAATATATTTCTCATGTGGCCCTAATCCTTTTCTATAGGATACCGGCTTATTGAATATTTATTTTTGTTATGGTAAGTTTTGTGTCCTTTTAATTCCCCTGTCTTGGGAGGGTTTGTGTCATTTTCAAAAATACCAGTTAAATGTATTAAGTCGCATTGTAATATTTTAAATAAAATGTGTATGATATATTGTAGGATGTATCTATGGCTGTCTAGAATAATAAATGATCAATCATAATGACATTAACGGGATTCATTCTCCTCAGTGAGGTCAAAGGTCACACTGGAAAGCAGAACTTTTGATCTAGTACTCTGCCTTTTAACAAAATCCAAGAGCGTTGAATAATATAAAAGTAAATATCTCCTTCTCTTGATTCATACCTCTAGAAGGCCAGTCTTGGTGGTGACGACCAGTATGTCTGAGTTGCTGTCGTCCTCGGTAACAGTCAGAAGCTCTTCTGTAGGTGTTGCTGACCTGAACTGGAACGGCGTACTCGCTCCTCTAATGTCGCCAAGGTGTGTGACGTAACAAAACTGGTAGAACTCTCCGTCAGATTTAGGAACATAATAACCTATAAAAAGACAAGAGTGAGTTTTCTCTTATTCCATTTTATTATTCAAATATATAATAATAATAATATAAAAAACAATAATGGTTACATGGTTGAACAAGAAAAAACCAGAAAATAAAATGAAGTAAGCAAATTAGAGGTGTTGAAAATAAAACAGTGTGCTAGAATGAGTCAATTTTAAATTATTTAATTGAATCAGGTAGTTTTTTAAGTATGTCTGGTCAAACAAAATCTAAAACATCTATACTGGAGAAAGAGAAAACACTGCACAAAAACCAGGCACAGCACAGGGACCGACAAATGCATTGAATAATATTCAAATAATTCAATATGTGAAACATCATTATAGGACTAAGCTTCAAGCAGCCCATAGCTCGACTGTAAGCGCTCACTGGATCACATCCTTCACATGTTGGGCCTGTTTCTCTGCAGCAGAGTAAGAGCAGAACATCCGGCAGCCAACCGGTTTTACTGACTACTGACACACCACAGCACACTCTCCTATTTTCACTATGTAATATCTGACCGTTCCAGGCCCAGTAAAACCAGTTTGCAGGCCCTCAACCTGTGTGTGTGTGTGTGTGTGTGTGTGTGTGTGTGTGTGTGTGTGTGTGTGTGTGTGTGTGTGTGTGTGTGTGTGTGTGTGTGTGTGTGTGTGTGTGTGTGTGTGTGTGTGTGTGTGTGTGTGTGTGTGTGTGTGTGTGTGTGTGTGTGTGTGTGTGTGTGTGTGTGTGTGTGTGTGTGTGTGTGTGTGTGTGTGTGTGGTTTGAGTGGTGCTCAGGTCCCAGGCTGCAGTTTGCGGTTGTGTTCCCATATTAAATAAAAGAGTTGGTTTTTATATGCGCTGTAAAATGGAGGAACTACTTCTCGTAGGAATATCGTAGGTCTGTATAGTGGTTTTCATAGTGTGTGTGTGTGTGTGTGTGTGTGTGTGTGTGTGTGTGTGTGTGTGTGTGTGTGTGTGTGTGTGTGTGTGTGTGTGTGTGTGTGTGTGTGTGTGTGTGTGTGTGTGTGTGTGTGTGTGTGTGTGTACCTTGAAACACCAAAGTACTGTGCACTGTACTTCCTGGTTCGTAGTTCTCAGGCATAGGAGACCAAAGGAAGGTGTAGTAATCTCTCGCTGTGCTCCAACCCACCTAAGGACGTAAATAAACGGCAACGGAAATGTTAATCGACAACAAAAAGTAGTGCCCGACTTGTCGTCTTCTGTTGGGGGAATAGTTATAGATGTTCTTTAAAACCTACATTTTTAATAGACAGATGAGGTGTTATTATTTTGTCATCATTAGATTTCAAAAACTCATTGAATGAAAAAAGATGGTGGATTACACACAGTGGCAATGGAAACATTTAAAATCCATGCCCCGTCACTCTTTCACACAACCCTTCCTCCTCTCCTTCCCCGCAGTTCCTTCCCCTTTTGGGCTCAGAAAAAGAGGGCCAGTGAAGGTGTGAGAATGGGGAGGGAAGGCAGGGGTGTATGTAGCTTTTCGTGTGTGTGGTGCACACATGCGCAGACTCGTGAGACGCCAAAGAGCAACCCACGTGGAAATGAGAAGGGCGGAGAGGGTAAGAACGAGGGAAGAAAAGGTGAACATTTTACACAAAATGGCAAGGGAGGTGTAATTCCATGGATTTCATGTGTTGTTAGGTGACAGATGATGAAAGGGAGTTGTGAACATCATAACTCAGGTCCTGCGTCGTAAATCTGTCGCGCCCAACCGCACACTCTCCGTGTCTGGGCCGCTCACGCACACAAACACACGCTAAAAAACACACTCACACACACCTCGTTTTAAACCCACATGTGCGTTACATGTTTGTGACATTGCATAACTGCACTTCAGCTGTGGATAACTCAACCACCTGTGGCTCCATGGCACATTTTTTACATTTTAAAATGGAGACAAAGTGGCACAAGAGAAAGTTTCTCCTCTGGACAGCTGTCATACAGCAATTGTAATATATTACAGTCTCGGCAGTAGTGTGACAATGGTATAGGAAATGATAGGATGCACAACACAGTGGGAGGGATTGTAGATTTATAACAGTTTTTCTTAACCATGTTCCCATAAAAACATATATGGACTTAAATACTTAAATAAACAACTATCAATCAATTCCTATAGGTGAAAAAACAAAGAAGAATAGCTCAACAGCTGACAAAGTGTTGAAAGCTTGAAACACAACAGTAAATCAACCGAGCCACTCAAAACATCTGTCATAATTTCAGGTGTGAAGACACTGTTCCAAGATACATAATTGGCGCGTGAGCCTTATCAGGACATTACACTCTCTATAATGCTATTCCAAACCGATGGTAATTGTCCGCTTGGAAACCTGGACCGAGGACATTCTTTCCACATCCAACAGCATCTCAGCGAGAGGGGAAGCTGCGATGAACACCTGCCAAGTTTGCTTGTGAGCTCACGTGTGTTTGCTTAAGAGAAAACAGACATAAATAATGTTGCTAATTGCAGAGTGAAGTTGACTGACATTTGGTCAGGTATGGTGTGGCATTCCAACACAGGAGTGATGTTATAAAATAATCACAGGCAGAGGAACTATCAATCACTCAGCCAAGGTGTGAGGGAACAGCCCGATGACACTTTAATTATACACTCACACAACGGGTTTCTCCCTGTCGACCGAACAAACATGTCACGACCAAAAACCTCCACAGGGCTTTTTAGGGAGTTGTGTGTGTTTCAAATATCAAACTTATGCTTTCACTGAAATAACAAAGAAGAACAAACATATTCAATGTTTCATAGATAAAACAAAAAGACACTATGCTGGAAAACAGAAGAACACATGCCGCGTTTGATTATATTATTCATGGTTGATGTTTATTGTGTATGCACTACTTGTTGTGAGTATTGTTTGAGGACACCATAAATTAGGTCCTCATTATTGTACTATTCACAATTTCAGCCACTAGGGGGTGTCTGTACACAACTTAAATGAGCCGGTCCTGCCTGTGCAGCCTGAGTCAGCTTTATTGCTCAGTCTCTCTCTGAAAGGCATATGGATGTGAAGGGGTAAGAGGGAGAACATGCTCTCTCCCTGAGTCATCTCTGCACATAGGTTTTGCCTCTGGGAGGAAAAAAGACTCCGCTGACAGAATGGCATCAGTCAAATCGAATCAATCACATTTAATAACTCCCTAACAAACTTCAAGCCAAGACAAGCGATTTCATAGGATTTGAATTATTGCAATGGTTAATAATCTATTATGATCAAAGTGTATGGTTATTATTTGTAAAAGCACACAGTTACAGTCCTCTTGATACATGCCGCCCTCATAAAAAGAGTAAATAATACCCATAGTAATGGTTCTTCCTAATATATCTAGAGCTGCAATGATTAAACAATTACATGTTTGTCCATTACATATTTACATATGTCTCCGCTATGAGGGTGCACTGAGTATATCTAAGTGTTCGACAAAGGATATTTAGAAGGTCCTGTTGGCTGGAAACACTGATCGCCGTTTTTCACCAAACAACTAAACAATTAATCGATCAAATACAGATTATTGACAGATTAATAGTCATGGAAGATTATTATAAATCGCAGCCATGGCAACATTGCCAAACGTTTCCCCCCCAGAATTGAACAGATACAGCATCTATGCACAGGAAGACAGACATGTACGTCAAAAGCGTTAAAGAAGCGCGGTCTGCTTGTTCTCTGACATGAAACGCCATCAAACAGGTTTCATTAGCGTGGATTACAACAATTACATTTTCCAATTGACTTTTTTCCATATAAACACAGCGTCTTTATTCCTTTTAAATTGAGCTGGCAGATTTGAAGTCAGTTCTTAAACAACAATAAAATGTTTGTCTTTTGGCTTTACGAGACATTAAGTTTCCTCATTCACATTTCCTGTTAATTACGTGTGAGATTTGATGGCCTTGATAAAAGAGCAGAGGGTGAGGTTGGTTAGCAGGAAGCAGAGAGAAGGACTGATGGAAAGATGAACAAGTGAAGCGGGGTCTAATAAGAATCAGAGTGGTTCCTAAAGAGCACCAAATGTTTGCCCCCCAGCGAGACCTACTGCAACCAGCCCACCATGCACACTCTTCCTCTTTCCCTGGCACAGCAACCACACCAAAGCTTGTGGTGAGGTTTTAGGCATGTAGTGAAGAGGTGAACCATTAGTGTCAAGGCGGACGTACATGTGTTAATCTACCAACTGCAAAACCTACGGCCCATTAAAAGAAAAAGCAACACATAATCCATCGAACAAACACTTATGTAATGGGCTTGGAGCAGTTCCAATCTCTATAATCTCTCTGCAACAGAAATGATTCAGCTTAATAAAAGTCTGCTCCTAAATTGGTTATGTTTGGCAATGTCTTTGATGCATGGTGAGGGTAAAAGCCTCCCTGTTGTGTGTGATGTACCTTGAAGATGCCCACCCAGTCTTTTGGGTGGGGTGGGATGTAAGGGGTCAGGGTGTAGCAACACTCCAGGGGCACCTGGGGCAGGAAACTCTTCCACACGTTCTGAAAGATGACGTGGGCAAAGTTGGACGTTTCCATGATGCTGACGCTGCTGCCCGGCGGCGAGTCCACCACCTGGAACGATGACATTGTATCCTGTCGGTCACTTCATTGGTCTGTAGGACAAAAGAGCACAGGACACAGACGTTAAGTATCACGAACAGCAGAATAAAGAAGAAGTATGTCATTCAGTTGCACACAGAAAACAGAAAAGGGTACAAATGTAGTCAAACAGGCTTATTCTGTGATGAGTTCCCAAGACCTCTCAGAAAATGTATTTGTATTAAAGACCAAGCAAAGGTGTAGTGGTATATACCAAACCCTAAGCAGAGGTATTTTTCATATTAAGTAAAAGTATACTATACAAGGGTCTTATCATAGAGGGTATAATGTGCTGTACAGATGAAGCCTCGGAGGCGACTGTATGATTTTGAGCTGTATAAACATAATTGAAATGACTCGAATAAAATAGCCACAGTCTCCATCTTGCAGAACTAAACCTGCATATAATCGTTTAAGATAAATGCTGTATCAAGGATATGTTCTGCACAAAGAAAACCTTTCTCTCCGAACTTGCCTTCAGTACCGTAACCTAGCAACTGAGGCAGCGTCCGTAAATAACACGAAGGCGGAGGAGCGCAATCGTGGGATAATTTTGAGGACATTAGAATGGGTTGTAAACATAATAAGTACAAATTTACCATTTTGAGTGCAACCCTATTCTCTACATTTATTATTTTATGGTGTGGTATTGTATATTTACCTAAAAGGGAATTTTACTTGTCAATTGAGGAGTCACGATGTTGATTAATCGATTAGTCGATCAACAGAAAAGTAATTTCCAGCTTACTTGATTATAAACGAATGGTTAAAAGTAACCTTTCATGCAAAAATGGCAAACAATGCTGTTTTTGGCTTCTCTATTATGGAGATGTCATGCTTTTATCTGTTTTATATCTCATTAAAGTGCATGTGATGGACTTAGATAAAGACTTTTAAAGAGATCCCCTTGACTTTGAGAAACTGGGATAGACATTTCCCCTATTTTCTGACATGTTATAGACCAATCTTTCAATCAATTAATATAAAAAAGAATCGGCTGTTGCAACATTAGAAATAACTTCTAAGCTCTGAAGAAGAAGAATGTTTTGTCTGAGGTTCAAGAGGAGCTTTCTTAGTTTAAAGACAGTGATGGCATTGTGAGTCTAATCTACTTCCTTAAACAAGGCAATGAAAGTGTAAGGAAATTGCAGTAGGACATATAGTATACTGTAATGAAAGTGTGTTTTAAGACTGTTACATATTACTAAAAGACAACATAACACTGCAGAATACATTTGTAGTATTTTTCTTAGCCTCTAAAAAACAATACTCAAACAGACCCTTTAAGTAAAGATAACTTCTTACACCAAATTGATCACCTAGCTAACATAATTAAGGAGGCTTAAAGCAACATTATACCCATGTTACAAGACAACACCACACCACTGTGACGAATCACCTTACAGCAAGGCAGTTAGCTTTAACTAATGAAACTAAGCATTACAGAGTATAAGAAGAGCAAGTGTAAATGTGAAGCTGCTTAAAAGTGATGCAAATCAATGCATCTTTTACTGTATTAAAGATTAAACAACAAACCATTTCCACTCAAGATAAATGTGAAAGTAAGTCACAACACATTCTCAATCCAGCCAAGTAGCTAACATAACATTGTCTGTACAGTGAGCCACATTGATCAACATGTCTTCATGAAACATCTAACGCAGAGCTATGTATATAAAATAACCTCAGTTACTCAGAGGATAATCTATTTACGGTGGTAAGGCAGCTAACATTAGCTTGTGAACAGGCCATGTCGTGTCAAGTCACTAGCTAGCTTTCCTCGTAGGTCTGCTAGCATGCTGGCACAAGACGCGACAATCACAGGCATTGATTGAGCATGCAGTTAAAAAAAATAACCTTTGCATATGAAATCCACTTGCAAAAAATAGCGAGTTTCTGTCGGGCAGGCCGATGTTTTTGCCACTGTCCCGGTTGTTGACAAAGCTCTGACGATGATGCGTCTCTTCCTGAATGATGCTCCACTTCCGGGATGCTGAGCACCACCAATGATGCTGAGGAGGGGGAGAAAGCAGATGTCTCTACTACAGAAAATAACTAAATTAGTTACAAAAGTTAATTCAATCAGTTTAATAATTATCTTCTCTTGCCTCATACATTTATAGCTAATTTCACTTACAATAATAACCCATAATTGCTGTGGAGATCATCTGCTGTGTATATATAATGTCGTAACTATATAGCATTCATTACAATACAAAATATATACTGCATAGCTAAATAATTTGTTATGAAATCTAATGATTTTACGTTTGTTTTCATTTTAAGTGGATACTGTACTTACAAAAGTGGCTAAAGGGCATTAGGCAGTAGCACAGGATGTCCCGCCTTTACCTTCTTCTGATTGGCTGCGGAAACTTATCGAGAGCTGCGATTGGTGGAAACCGCAACTCATAGCAGTTCGGTTGGGCTTTCCTTCCTTGACAGCTGTCACTGTACGCTGAGGTCAAGGGGAAAGAAGCATGGCTGCGTTGTTTAGAGGGTCGCGAAACCTATTGTTGGGGGGGACAAAGCATGTCGACCTTGCTTTCGGTAACGTATTCGCTTATGTTGTCAGTTTCCTTGTGACGTTTTCCCCCGTGTGTGTTGAGGGTAAAAGGCAAGCGGAACATAAAGGGCTACAGCCTGTTAGCTAGCTCGTTAGCCAACTGAAAAAGCTGTGAATATTACTGCTCATGCTCGTTAAGTAAGATAGTGCGGACACAATGTCCTGAGTCTGTCACCTGCTGCGTTGTGTTCAGTCTACAGTCTGTTAGGATAGTGTGCTTAATGCATAATGAAATGTGATGCAATAGCCAGCAGCAGCTCATTTTAATTGACCATGATCTCTTTGTTAAAGACACCTTTAGAGTCTAGATGGATGGTTAAGATATGGATTGAGCTCTTATTGTGTTAGTCTGCTCTGGATGTTGCTATTCTGAATACACCAATGTGTGTTTTTCTTTACACACATTAATAGGTAGCTTTTGATTGCAACCATAGACACAACGCCCACTCCTCCTGCCCCTCCTACAATATAACAAAACTTGTTTTATTGTATCAGAAACAGTGAATGTGGATATAAATTGTCCTTGTTAAGACACTACTTGTAATTCGAAAACAATTGCCATGATAGTATAGTTACACTGCTCCTTACTTCACTGCATTGAACTCTCTGGTGTTCAAATTGTTGTTCTATGAAGTATGAACTGTTGCTTTTTATTCTTTAATGTTGTCATTGCATTGCAATGGTGTTATTTGGCTACACAAATAATTTCCCTTAATAATGGCAACAAAAACAGTGCTCTCTCTTTTCCCCTGGTACTACCTTCATGAAGCAGACGTGGTCTTTCCCCATTCCTGTACAGAAAGTCTCAAAGTCCATTGTACAGTAATAACAGCAATCACTTCAAATGGGTTACCACACTTGTCTGAACAGCAACATTAGCCATATTATTATTATTCTCTTAAAACATCATCATAACCGTACATGTTCTAGAAAGATAGTAAATAGTGTCATTAGTAGCAAAATATGTGGTCATTTCAATCTTTGTTATTTCATCGATCACATGTAGATAATTATGTTACCAACTGATGGTGTGTCATTAGGATAACACTTATGTTAGGACAGTTAATATCAACTTGAAGGAATAGTTTTATCTCCAGAGTAATAGCGTTGTGATGGAGTATAGTATATGATGAGGAGGTTGTTACATTTACAGTAGAGATTGTTGTTTTTGCTTCACTGTCCAGGCCTAATCCTATTGCTGTGTTCTGGGTTCAGTGCCAGGGTTTCCACTCTGTTTAGTACCTGTTAACCTGGCTGGACCTTGGCTGAACCAGAAGTGTTTAATAGCCTGGCCAGACTGCGCTGAAAGCTGGTCTTAAATTACAGAAAACAGATTTTCTCTGTTGTTATTGATTGTAAATAGAGAATTTAAATCTTGAAAATATACATTTTGTCATTTTGTATGTTGCTTTTAACTGGAATGTTTCCTGATAGACATTAGCCATAGAAACCAAAGTTTTCCATAAGACTGCTAGTAGAAAGTAGTCTCACCATCATATTAAGTACTCCAATATTCTAATCAACTGCACTATCTTTAGTAGATAGCTACTGTGTATAACTTGTGTTTGAGTTGCTCTGGGATTCTTAATTGTCTCTATCTTTTCCACACATCTAATGACAACTTTGTTTTCCTCCTCAGTGTCATCGCGATCAATGGCTTCAAAAACCCCCATTGGGTTTGTTGGCCTGGGGAACATGGGCAGCCCCATGGCCAAAAACCTGCTAAGAAACGGTTATCCTGTTATTGTCACTGATGTCTTCCCTGAGTCTTGCAAGGAGCTGCAGGACATGGGTGCCCAGGTAACACTACATATTGACATTTTAACAATTAACAGAATATAACCAAGTAACAGTAAACCAACAAACTTGACAATTATTGCAAGCTTTTGCGAAGCAGTTATTGAAACTTAATGCAGATCTTTTTAGAAGAGCTACAAAATAAATATGTGCTATGGGCCAACAGCTTCTCATAAATAAGAACTTCAACACATCCAATGTGTTAATGAATATTGTGTTGTTGATCTAATGTTTTGTGCAATTTTGACTCCAATCTTTAGGTAGTAGACTCTCCAGCAGACGTGGCAGAAAAAGCCGACCGCATCCTCACAATGCTCCCCTCCAGTCCAAATGTGATTGAAGTCTACACAGGTCCAAATGGCATCCTCAAGTAAGCATCATTTACTATTCACGCATTCATGCAACCCTAATGTACCTCTTAAACAATTATAAGACAGAAACATCACAATTGCAGCATGTTAAATGTATGAACAGAGGGGCTTGGCCAAACATTTGCTATACATGAAGTGTGAATGCTTTTTGTTTTGCCCTCTTTAGGAAAGTGAAGAAAGGAACCCTGTTGATTGACTCCTCCACCATCGACCCTGCCGTATCGAGAGAGATGGCCGTCGCTGCAGAGAAGATGGGTGCTGTGTTCATGGACGCTCCAGTGTCAGGAGGTAAGGTGCCAGCCACATTTGTTTCAATGTTTATCCCGTCTCTGCTAAAATGTCACAGAATCGTTCATATTCTCTGCTCTCGAGTTTCACCATGTGCAGAGCTTTGTTTCTCTACTCACACATGAAGCAGTGGAGAAACAGCTGAAGTGAAAATAGATAACGTGGTTACAAACAGACTCCATAATGATTGACATGATAACGTCATGGGAGACTGTTGTTTTGGTGTTGTAACCAGAGCTATACCAGTTAATATTCGGTTAAAACAGATTAGTGATGCTTAGGGGTGTAACGGTATCCGTATTCGTCCCGTACCGTCACGGTTCGGCACATGCAGTCACACGGCGAATGCGCCTTTTTTTTTACGAGTGGGAAAAAAGTGTCATTCAGGGCAGTATCCACTACACTATATATAATCCAGGGGGCGGTATTGCGCCTAAAAGCTGTTTGCCAGCCGCCCTTAAACAACAAATGAAGAACAAGAAGAAACAACAACAAAACGAACAAAATACAAGAAGAAGAAAAGTTAGTATGGCGATTTCAAATAACACACAGGAGCTAGAACCCACCTGCTTCTTTTAAATCAGCTGTGTGGGAACATTTCGGGTTCCCTGTGGACTACAATAACGATGAGGTGTGCGAGTGGTGGATCGGACGAGGACGGTGTGTCGGCGTTGTTCTACAGCGGTGCGGTATGCTAATGGTAACACACGCCAAACATGCTAAATCATATCAGAAGGCATCACCCAGATTTGCCAATCACGGAGCCCGGCAGAAGACAACAGCAGTTCAACAGCTGATCCCCGCTGTTTTTAAGAAGCCAATAGACATGAGAGCAGTGAGACCAAAATAAATAAAGGAAGCTTTTGGCATAATGTTTTTCAACGACTTTGCACTCTGGAAACACTTTCTTATTATTTATGATGTAATATTTTCAAGACATTCTTTTTAGTTTTACAGCTTGATGAAACCTTTTAGTTTGAAATCAGCCATTATAGATAATATGGCCATCTGAGTGTGTGGTGCTGTTTGTGGTTTGTTTGTAACTGTTTAATACAGTTAATTATTCAAAATGTCAGAGTTCCTTATTTTGAAACTGAAACTTGCACTACTGTTCAAAAATAAATAACAACAAACCTGGAATTACGCATTTGGGATTTTTTTTTGCTTTTTCTTGTTGTACCGAACCGTACCGAACCGTGACCCCCAAACCGAGGTACGAACCGAACCGTGACTTCTGTGAACCGTTACACCCGTGTTGCGCCTGCATTGTGAATCGTGAAGTGCTGCAAGTGATGTAATGAAGCGCCGGAGCCTTTTATTAGGATTGGACATTTTGCCTGACTCCTATTTAAAAAGAATTGCCTTTTTTAAAATGCTACAGTGGTTGTCAGCAACTGGTCACATCTTAACTTGTGAGCCTACAGTTAACACACCAGTTATCATTTACTGGATGGATACTCAACCCCTGGCATTTGCTCACGGTGTTCTTCCCCACTGTTATGGAGGAAAGAACAAATGGGGGCAACAGTCAAACCAGCTTCAAATGTGACACATTTAAATGTGCTGGGCGATGAATCTCGTTCATTTCAATGTGAAGAGCGTCTCATGTTGATTTAAAAAAGTAATTGTTAAATATTTTGAAAATAAACTCACTTATTATTAAATAAACGTTATTAAAATAAATTTAAAATAAATATATTAAAGTGTTAAATTGGAGAATGGAATTAGATGTTTTGGTCAAATTAGTGTTTAAATAAATGTGCCCATTTGCTGCACACAAGCAGTCATCCTATATAAAACACTGCATTATTAAACATGTGCATGTGTTTGAGTTGCTGTCTTTCTCTCTAATGTTTTTACACCTGCTAAGTCCATCTCTGCATATTCTAGATTTTGAGATCTGTGTGTAATTTTCTGTTTTTGCTTATGCAAGCTTTGTCTCAAGGAATCTCCGGTTTTCTTTCTTTCTTTATGACGAACTGTAAACCAGTAGTTAGGCCCTTAAGACTAGGTGTGGATGGCGTTATCAAAAGCAGAGTCAGACTCTTGGTTCACTTAAGAATACCAATCATAGTGTTCGAGCCATGACCCCTCAGCCTTACTTCTGAAGGGTCTTATTCTCTTTTGTATATCTAAACTATAGGACCTTTTGGGTTAGTGCTAGGACATGGGTTGTAATTACTGAGCGGGCCAGCCAGTAGGTGCCCTCTTGAGGTTTTATTGCTGCTTTTGACCAGAGGTCTTAAAGGCAAGGTTAAGGTTTTAAGTCCTCATTATGTTGGTGCTGTCTCCCTGTGACGGCTCTTTGACAGAGCACAGGATCACCAGTCGTCCTTAATGGGCTGAGCCGCTGTGGAGAATCCCGTGTCAGAGCTTTTCATGTTGATGGAGCCGTAATGGCGGGTATCCCATGTTAGTGCCTTTCATGTCAGATAAAGAGTCATAAAGAGGAGAGAATCTGCCCTCACATGGAGTGCAGGAAAGGAGAGGAGGGAGATAAGACATGAAGGAGACACATCGCAGTAAAACTGTCCGTCTTTCTCTTTCACACACACACATTTCTTATTTTCATTCAGGATTACAGTGAAGGTATGCTGACATTCCTGCTCATCTGGTGACTAACTCTGATCATAACAGATTTGCCTTTTATTGCACACTCTTTAATTCATGCACAAAACGCACTGTATTCCCCGCCCTCGCCCTGACTAACACAGACTTAGCCCACACTGGCATGTTTACCAGCTGGCGTCTGCAGAACAGACCCGACTGCAGTCAGTGAGATCAGAGCCTTAAGCCTGTTACTCTCCCTTAACACACACTCTGTTTACATACTATAGACAGTTCACAGTTTGTGTGTGTGCAGTCCTCTGTGAAGGTTCTTCCTTTCCTGTCACTTAACTATGCCTCTTTTACTAGCCTGAGATGACCAATGATTTACCTTCTACCTCTGGCCTCTGCAACTAGCTGTGCAGACACTCTTCTTTCCCACACAGTGTCACCTTGGGACATCCACACGTCACATTCAAGAGTGCATAAAAATACAAAGTGCATAAAACAATCACTTGCCCCGAAATGTAAGGAGCATCCCGGTTTTTGATTGTTGTTTGTCTTACAAAAAAACGTATATTTAAAGATGCCACGTCTTTAGGAATGTGATGAGCATTTGTAATAGTTTCTGACATTTCTTAGAAAGATAAATGTTTCTGATGTCTTTAAAATGCACACACTTAGACTTTCAGCCCGACTCGTGAAAGGTAGTTTGTGTGTGATCTTAATGTCCCAGGCTAAACATAAGGAGACATACATTTCATGAAAGATGGTTTCAGCATGTGGCAACTTCTTTCCCAATAGCAAGCAGTGTGAGAACACGTTTTTAGAGAGTACTTGTCCATGGACAAGTGAGTTAGGCAATTTACTTGTCCGAATACATTTTTCACTTGTCCAGAATGGACAAAAATTGGGGCCACTGGAATCTTCTTCTTCGTCATCGTGCATCACACATAGGGTTGGGTATCGTTTGGATTTTAACGATTCCGGTTCTGCTTTTCAATTCCGGTTATTTTCGTTTCTCGATTCCGGTTCTTTGAGAGGGTGAAAATAAGTCAAACTGGGAGAAAAATATATTTATGAAAACATTAAGTCAAATCTGTATTCATATTTACAAATCACTTCATACTGTTGAATTTCTTACGGTTATTGAATACAATTATATAAAAATAATCTCTGCATTGTTTAGCTAGTTCTAAGTGGTGCAGTTTGAGAATGTACAATTGGCCCAGTCTCCTCTGATGTTACACTGCAACCTGCCTGCGAGACAGAGTCCAACCACACATGTCCAACACATAGGACATAACCTAATAATAATAATACATTATATTTATAGCCTATAGGCCTAGCGCTTTTCTACAACTCAAAGACGCTTACACATGTCCTGCAATACACATGCTGCAGCTGCCCAGCTGCTCACTGTTTGTAAAAGTAAATAAATAGTATTTTCATTTCAATAATGTACTTTCTATACCCTGCTTCATAAACAATACTGACATCCCTGTGCTCCTCCGAGTCTGGGGGTCCGGGGATGTGAGGACAGCGCGAGGACACAGACAGGGAGGCTGCTTTACTTCATAAAGGAAATGGCGGTCAATATTAACACAGGAGCTAAAACGCTTAATAACCTTCATTACGTGTTAGAGAAAGAACATAAGAAAGTTTGACAACGATGAGGCTGTTAAACGGGCAGCGGATCCGCTGTGTGTAGAAAGAGAGAGAGATGCTGAGCCGCACCGTGCAGCGATCAGCTGATACAGAGCATAGAGAGAGAGAGCTGCGGTCCGCGGGGCTCGGCCTCGCCTCCTGTCCTCACAAGTCTTATTAATCCCGATACGGACAATTGTTATTTGTTCCTACTCGGAACCGAGTTTTGCTTCCCAACCCGGCCACTGTGCTACACTTCCCGCCCCTGTACAGAAAGCAGCGAGATGCATTTCCTTAGGAATCAACAAGCAGAACCGAAACTAACACTTCTAAACGAACAATGCTGGACACGTACAATTTGTGAATGAGTTCTGCCTTTTGTAAACTGAATGTATGAATAATTTGTCAATAAATTAGGGCGAAAAACGTCACTTGTCCGCCGGACAAGTCAATTGAAAGATCTACTTGTCCGATATTGTAAATAACACGTCCCGGACGGTAGGATGTGTACTTTTTCGCACACTGGCAAGAAACATGACCACCTCCCTATCCCTAGCCCACTGCCCATCTCTCTGGGTGGGATATGAGGTTACATGCTCTGTTCCAACCAGGAGATGGCACCCTACCCAAATAGGGCATTGTCATCCTCAGGAGGTCTGTGAGTATGTTTGACAGCAGCTCAGCTCAGCTCTGACTGTGACCAACAGTACTTATAAAATGCCATATATATATCCACAAATAAACCAAATGTTACATGTGAAAATAGAAATTGTCTTTAATACATAAAAAAACAACTGGCTTATTCTCAAGCAGACACACAATGATGATACACATTGATTTATTCTATTCTTTTAACATCATTTATTATATTTGAATGAATGAACTTTATAAATATAGACATTTTCTAATAAAAATGTATTTAGTCCACTTGGTGTAACGATACACTCGGCACAGACTTGCTGATCCCCTGTAAACTCTTGCAGACACAGTCTGCTCTTTTTGTGGTTTCTGCATTTGTTTTTAATTTAGGTTTTACTTCTAGATAAAATTAATCCTTTCGTGTATGTGTGGTGTGTGAGGTAGTGTGTTTTACACAGAGATGTGTATGTGCATTGTGTGCGTCACTAGAGGTTTGGCATGCCAACCGTGGGATCTGAATAGTGGAGTCGCAACCCTTTTTAAAAAGATCTATCAAAAAAACTGTGACTTTCTTCTCGTGGGTATCTTGCCTGCTTTCATTTTTGCACACCGACCATTATCTTGGCTTTTGCCCTGCAAGACCCAGCTGTGTCCACACACACACACACACACACACACACACACACACACACACACACACACACACACACACATATATATATATATATATATATATATATATATATATATATATATATATATATATATATAGTTTTAATCTCTGAGCAAACACTTGCATAGACACAGTTATATTAACTTAGACACTGGCTCGTCAGGCATTTGCTTGCACACACACTTCTCCCACTCTCTGGTGTCCTTAAAAGCGTCCGCATGCAAAGTTGACCCACAACAAAACAAACTCTGATGTCACAGGCTCAGGGTGTTGGCACGGCGATGGCAAAAATAGGAGGTCTGGCTAAAAAGTTGCGGGGTCGTTAGCAGTAATTACCCAGAATGCCTGTGTTTGTGTCTGTGTGCCCATGGTGGGCTGCCACATTGCTAACGGACGATGGCTTTTAAAAGGCCCTAAAAAGCTTTCATGGTGTTGTTCCCAGCGCTGGGAAAGTCTGCTATCGGGGCAATTGAAAGCAAGAAGGAGCTGTTGTGGGACCATCGGCACTCGAGATATGTTGCTTGTTTGCGAGCTCTTATAATCCTTAGCTAACTACCTCTTTAGGCTGAGACTCAACACCGCTCTAATCATAACCATACCACATCAACTGAAGCCTGAGTGTTGCAGTGTGTCATTTGCCGACAGTTTGAACGTCATCCTCCAGCCTGTAGGAGCGTGTTCAAACCAACGCTGGCACCAGTTTGTTCGTCACACAACACTGCAGATCCACTGCATGCCGACTGATGCAGACTCCATTTCTCCCTCCAGGCAAACAGGACCCGGGGCTTCTCCCACAAAATAATCTTTTACTATGAGTAACCCTTAACATGTAGTCAGACTTGAAATGCAGATAGATAGTCATCATTGTATTTTTTAAAAAGGTTTATTCTTGCCCTTGGACATAAGATTTGAACAAAACACTTTTATTGACATTACACTGTCTAAACTAATGTTTATTCGTTAAAGCATGAACTTTGATACTTGAAGTCAACCTCTAAATGTTCTTTTTGTCTCTGTTACTTCCCTTGTATTTCTGAGCCTCACTGTGCAGAGTAATGTATGTGAAGAGTTTGAAACAGGAAACCAGTTTTCATATTCATCTGATATACGAGTAAGTTTCTCTGTGCTTATTTGATATGTGAATGTAGGAGGTATGAGCACACTTTTCATAACTAGTTCGGCAGCCCATCTCAGTCCAGTAGGTGTGATTTGAGTTTTCATTGACATTTACATAGTTGGACTTTTGGGAAAAACCATGTTAGATATTAATGTTCTTACCAAGAATATACTTTTTATATATCTTACAACAGGAAGCCTCTCCAAGTTTTTTCGCAGAATTATTTTGGTCCCAAAGCAATATGATTTGTTTTGATTGGGTCACACATTTGAATCACAGTATAACATGATACCATTTTCTAAAAATAGTGACATTTTTTGATAAATGAGTTCGCATGCTTTGGATAATTTATTTTCCATGATGGGCTTTTTTCTTGGCTCTATATGGTGCATTAATGTGACGCTGAGAACTCAGACTCTCACTTAAGTGGTTGAAAGTAGTAAATAAAGACTCAGTAGCCAGTTCAGACCAGTCTAACTAAATGTTTGCCACTGGTATGCTTGGTGAGAGGAAGCAGCATAAGGGCTCTGAAGGCAGTTAGTGAAGGTTAGTGGTATTTTCTGACACTGAGTTAAGGAATCATGTTGGACGGGCAGGGGGTGTTGCTGTCGCAGTCCGTCAAGTTGATGGCTCACCAGTACTAGAGAGCGTCAGTGGTCCAGAGACTAGATTAGCATAACAAGCCTTTCACTGACGGGTTCTGGTGACATAGGGGGAAAGAGGGGGGGCAGTGGGAGAAAGGGTGTAGGGCGGTAAAGTGACCAGGGATGTCGATGATGGAGGGGTGGTGGGGGGGGGACTCTAGCCCATGCTCCAGATGGGGCGAGACCCACAGCAGCTGGGGACTGGCTCTCACATCTCTGCCCGTATGTCAGCTGCTGTGTGTGCAGGCACATCGTAAGCTGGTGTATGAGCAAAACAAACAATCTGTCAAATGTAGCTCAAACGTCAAACTGCATGTCACTCACCCAAAAGGGAATTAGCATTCTGTCTGTATCAAGGACAGTTTCTGCACTAGAGCCATAATAATTGGTCTGCTTACAGATTAGTCTATTGACTGATAAATAATCGGCTATAATACAAACAATTATAATCCAATAACTGTTTTAATTAAGTAATTCTACATGCAGACAATGGCAGGAAATGCTGTTTTCAGCGTCTCGTATAGAGATTCCCTTGTTTTTTCATTTTAAATTAATACTAAACTAAATGTCTTTTCAGTATTAAGTCCAACCTTTTTCTCTAATGGAGTATTTTAATGGTGTGGTATTGTACTTTCCTTAAAAAGGTATACCATAATTGTACTTGTTGATAGAGTAGTTATAGGGAGAAAGAAGTTGCAATGACAGAACAAAAGTCTACAAATAATCTTAGCCTAACTACTTTCATAATGAAGTCACTTTTTAATGCAAAAACACCAGAAAATGCTGTTTTCAGCTTCTCAAATATGGACAATTCCTGCTTCTTTTTTTATTATCATTTGAAATAGAATATCTTTAGGTTTTGGATTGACAAAACAAGACATTTAAAGACATAACCATGGCCTTTAAGAAACAGGGATGGATACTTTCACTACTTCTGAAATGTTATGGACCAACAATGAAATACTTAGTTTAGAAAATAGGGTGCAGATTTAATAAAAAATGTAAAAAATCTTTGAGTGCAGCTCTGTTCTGCACTTCAACCGTTGGATTGTAAGTGTGTTTGTGTATAACTGAGACCAAGGATCATTATTAACTTGTTCCGTCGTAGATGAGTCTCATTGGGCCGGAGAAGGGATCGATCGTGGACCTTTCCTGCTCCCTTTATCCTGTGTCACCTCCCATTGACCAGCCTCTCCCCCACGGACTGCAGCAGTTACTCATGATGATGATGATGATGGTAATGATGATGATGAGGGCTTGCCTAGTGGTCAATGGACAGGCATTACAAACTAAAGCCTTAGGGCTGTATTAACATTAGTTTATAAGAAACTATGTTGACGCTTGAATTATCTCTTCCGTTATTTTCTTCTAAAAACCCAAACTTCCACTCGCGGTTCTCACGGAGCGTTTCCGTGCAGCAGTCAGTTCTCATGGCTCTGCGCTCGTTAACTGGAGCCGATAAAGAGTCTGTTTTCAACACAACCTCCGAACATTAGCAAAGTTGGCAGACAAACTGTTGAAAGTGCTGATTTCTTTTATTTAGCGATTTTGGTTTCTGCTCGTACAGTTTCACGCATTTACTTGATATCCGTTGTGCTTTTTACAGCGTCTGCTTGGGATTTTAATTTGTTTGAGAAAAAGATCTGCCCTGGGGTGTAATTATAATGGTGGGCCACATGATGCTGCGTTGTTGGCCTGTAAACATCCTACCCCCACTGGCTTACACTGCCAACAGTCAACTCCCATCGACAAAGCTGTTGGGCTTCAAGTGTGAAAGCTATTTTCAGTCTGACTTACAGATTGCTGTCAGGCAAGCAAAAACATAACATGTGGATATTGTTAAGAACTTTAGCAAACAATACGAAAATAATGCCAAAACCAGAGTTTGTTTACACGAACTACATCTGGACATGGACTTAAGCGTAACCCTTAATCACTCCTGGCGTCCTCACAGAACATTTACATTATCATTTTAGGAAATAGGGAAGAGCTCAAATTATATTATAGGTGTTGTTTTTGCTTAAAGTGTTTCTTTGTATACTCTGCGGGAGAAAAAAGGGTTGTGGCTTGTTGTCAAATGCGTCATTCAGTAACAAACTCTTTTTGTGTGTGTGTGTGCGTTTGCAACTGAGTGTGTTGTTTGCGTAGCCTCATATTCACAAATGTAGCTTCATTTAAACCCACCACCAATAAAAAAGTGCCTACTGGTTAACATGCGGCTCGTAACTCCGAGACACGGCCTCAGAAGCTCAGACTGACGTCTTATTGGCGGGCCAGCTCTGGGATCTGCACCTGTCTCTGGTGTACACACACACACACACACACACACACACACACACACACACTGCTACTGCATGCACACACACACCAGAGACATTCTCACTTACTTTGTACATACATGCGCCACTTCAAAAAGAGTTTAAAAGGTTATAACCTTGTCATGAATTGCTTTGGTTGATTGTGCTGTGTGTAATGAAAGAAGTGCTAATGAATTGAGTGCTCACTACAAAACCAAAGCTGTTTCTCTGATCTTCCTTCGCCTGTACACAGCCAGCTTCACCCTCTCATGTTTATGGTTGATGACTGTCGTCGAAGCCTGCTGTCAAGCATCTGTACTAATGGGGCTTGATTGCCTGCTTATTAACTTGAATCTTGTTAATTGAGGAGATCAGATGAAGGAGATGTATGTCTCCTTTTGAATTAAAGCTAACTTGCACGGGCCACATACACACACACACACACACACACACATATATGCACATTGTGTGGTGCCTCCATACGTCATGCAACATATTATTGGAGCGCCTTACTCTTTCACTCTACAAATTAAAAGCCACAGAGTAGCTCATTAATATTCCAGCCAGCTTCAGCGTACTGTGAGAATATGTGTGTTTGGTTATTTCACAGTAAGGACCAACCAGAACTTGTCCCCTGGAGCAAGATGAGAGAAAGTGACCGAGGAGAAGAGAAGTTTTTTCCCAAGGGAATTATTTCCCAAGAGGATCGCCTGCTAGACATTAGACTGATATACATGTTTTTTATCCAAATCTCAAAATTATATTACATATTTATTAAGTATTTTTTTGGCATTATATACGTAACCTCTCCATTGTGGAAGTGTTTTCAGTATTTGCATCCCTCCTCTATTCTTTCCTCTCCATCTCAACCCTGTATCTTCTATCATAAGTGCCCCCCCAACCCTCACACACACACACACACACACACACACACACACACACACACACACACACACACACACACACACATCTTGTCTTCCCCCCCTAGGGGGCGTTGTGTAGTTGTGCAGTGCTAACGATCCCGGACTGTCACTCCCGCTGGGATGGATGAGCCGGCGGGCCCGGCGCTCAGGAAGCCTCATTAGGATTCCTCTTTAATCCGTCTCTGACAGGACCAGTCCGAGAACGGGATGTCCCCTCACACACACACACACACACACACACACACACACACACACACACACACACACACACACACACACACACACACACACACACACACACAGTAGAAGCATAGCCAAGACACTGCATAGACATCACAGAATAACACACAAACAAAACACAAATGCACTTTTGCCCATGCACAATGAACAGACTCGCTGACACCCCCAGCACACACACTGTTATGCTAATGATTTGTTATTCTTCCACCAACAAGGATCTTCCATCATCCCGGTGTCACTGCCTATAGAAATCCACTACAGATCATAAGAGCTTATTATGGGTGATTAGTTAATTTGAGGGAGGGAGAGTTGGGGGGGTCGCTGGGAGGTAGGAAGAGAGAGATCGTTTTCCTTCTCTGCTGTCATCTCTAAAACTCTCTCGCTCTCTCTCTCTTGCTCTCCTTCTTTCTCTCCTTAGCCAAATATATTGATCAGCACGTTGAC
The DNA here is from genome assembly GCF_902827115.2 of Pseudochaenichthys georgianus. Taxonomy (NCBI): domain Eukaryota; kingdom Metazoa; phylum Chordata; class Actinopteri; order Perciformes; family Channichthyidae; genus Pseudochaenichthys; species Pseudochaenichthys georgianus. The sequence continues at coordinate 23,969,485 of NC_047513.1, read as the reverse complement.
TGTGTTATCAATAATCTCCTCTTTAGTCGTCCACAAACAGTGGTCTCCACTAATGAACCAGCACAGTTGTCACACTGCTCTTTCTGTGCGTCCGTGTGTGTTTGTGTTGATGTGTATTTGCCTATTTGCCTGTTAGGGAGAACACAAGCCTGAAGAATGAAAACTAGTAAAGGAAATAAGTGATAAGATGTATTGAACTTTTACAACTATCTGTAAGTAAGATGCACTCTAATCGACTGTGTCATTATTTGTATGATTATTGATACATTTATAATGATGGCATAGTCGAGAAAAGTGTTATGATACTTCCGCCGTGTGTATCACAACTAACTTCAACTATTTGGCCAAACAAACAGTAAAATCGCCATAAATCTGAGCAATCTGTCACCAAAAGAAACTGTCCTTATATTACACTAAAATAGACTAAGTCAGGCATATAAATGACATTAAAAAAGACAACAGAAAGTCACAGAAAGGATCAGAGTCTATCATGTCTATGGTCTGTGAACCATATGTGTGTATGATGGGTGTGTGTGGCGGCCTTATGTTAAGCGTGTGTTTGCCGTGGTCCATCGGCAGCTGCCGCAGTGTGGGCTTCGTTGTGTGGCCCTAATGACCTGCTGACAGCTCAGCACTGACACACACACACACACACACACACACACACACACACACACACACACACACACACACACACACACACACACACACACACACACACACACACACACAGTGTAGTGGCATCATACACTTGACAACAGAAGAGCCAATTAAAGAAGGGGGAGGAACAAGAGATGTATATTTATGTTTATGGATCATAGTACAGTAAGTCTCCTCGCCTCCCATATCCTCTCCCCTTATTTCCTCTCCCCTTATTTCCTCTCCTCTGTTTTCCTCTCCCCTCTTCTCCCCTCCCCTCTTCTCCCCTCCTCCTCTCCTCTCCTCCCCTTTCCTCTGCAGTAAAGTCTATAATGTGACTTCAGCTGTTTTGTCCCTGGTAATTCCCTTTTAATTATTAACACTGACATTATTAGGCTTTCACTATTAAGAGCCCTTTCATTAGAGCCAGACGACACCCTAAAGAGACATTTGAACTCTCTCTCTCTCTCTCTCTCTCTCTCTGCCTTCCCTTTTCCCAGATAACTGAAAAGTCCCTTTGCATGCAGAGTCACAGTCTTTTTACTTCAGTACTTTTCTAAGTATTGTGTTTGAGATCAGAATGATATTACATTGTTGTCCCTGCGTGAGTTTGTGTATACATTATGTGTGTACCAGCTGTGCTGTGTAATGTGTTAATGTTTGGAGTTCTTCAATAAAGCATGCAAGGAACACTGCCATTGCACAGGAGACTCAGGCCTGCTGGGTCGAGCCCACTCTGAAAGGGGTTAGTTCTGCATTAAGGACCCTGTGGGGTGGGCAGAGGGGGGGGTGAGGTTGCCTCCCACAACATGGCACGCTCCTTAAGCCATCAGGCACGGTGAGGGACGTCTAATTGAACATGATAAAGTGTAAAGTTAATTACCCCTCACGCCTGTCACTGATACCCCCATGAGGGGGGCTGGCCTTAGGCACAGCTGGTGTGTGTGTGTGTGTGTGTGTGTGTGTGTGTGTGTGTGTGTGTGTGTGTGTGTGTGTGTGTGTGTGTGTGTGTGTGTGTGTGTGTGTGTGTGTGTGTGTGTGTGTGTGTGTGTGTGTGTGTGTGTGTGTGTGTGTGTGTGTGTGTGTGTGTGTGTGTGTGTGTGTGTGTGTGTGTGTGTGTGTGTGTGTGTGTGTGTGTGTGTGTGTGTGTGTGTGTGTGTGTGTGTGTGTCAGAGAGAGTAAGGGTGACAGGACAAAAGGCAAAGGCTCCCACGAGGGTTGTGCAGAGGATGATGGCAACAATCGGCTTTTAAAGATACCTCTGTCCCTCTGGTGCTCGACTACTTAACACGCCTGTCCCACTATGAGTCCAACACACACACACACACACACAGTACACATTTGACCTTTTACACACTGTTGTTAGTGTTGAAACAGTCAAGTGGCTGATGTATTATGTTCTTTAGTGTGGCAAATCTACACATTTTAGTTGGATACACCTGTTTACTCAAACTGCGGCTGCGCTATTTTTTTTTGTCACGTTTAACTCACTCTTTAACCTTGTATAAAAGTGTGTAGTGTGTTGCAGGCAGAGCTGTTAATCTTTTCATTATGTCATGATCTGATTTGATTTTGGATTTGTGAAATATCATTGCATGAAGGCATGAAAGTACGTATAACGTAATTAAACATTATTTTAAGGGGAAAAAAAGAAACTCCCTTGCAAAACTTAGACAAATGGTATTCATGCTACACTTGGGCATTAGTAACATTTCACTTTTTGTTTAGTATTTCTCAATCCTCAGTTAATTAAAAAATAATAAGTTTAAGTTATACAAAAAAAAATAGGCTGTCTGATTAGATAAATAAAATTGGTAGGCAGTTCACACAATAATGCTTAATACAACTTACTTACAACTTTGACTGGGTGTGTAGGATTGTCCTCATTGTATCTTAATCTATGTTTGTAGAAAAACATCTTCAATTTTTTAAAGTTGTGAATCAAGTCAGAATATTTATTGTCGGGACCCCCTTGAAAACGAGATGGTGCATCTCAAGGGGTTTATCCCAATGAATACAATTTCTATATATATATATATTACAATATGTATTCTTACACGAATCAATTTTCCCTCCAACACTATTTTCAGGTCCACAGGTCTGGGTCGTACTATTTCAGAGCCAGGGATGGACATGATGAATGTGTGTTCACCCGAGTTAAGATCAGCCCAGTTTGAACATGTGTTCTGCGTTCAGGTGTCGGCGCTGCCAGCTTGGCCAAACTGACCTTCATGGTGGGGGGAGCGGAGGAGGAATACACCGCTGCGCAGGAGCTGCTCACCTGCATGGGAGCCAATGTTGTCTACTGTGGAGGGGTTGGCACTGGACAGGTAAAGACTAATGCATGCTAACACACACACACACACTCTCACACACTCACTGCCTTGTTTCAGTAACTTAAACACATACTGTACTTTATATATGAACGTACTCCTTTCCATGATTTGCGTCTTTTCATTGATTACATTATATTTTATTTATTTAATTAATAGGTATTTCTTTTTTATCCTATTTATTGATTTTGTCTTTTATTTTACCGAAAGGGATCACCATTTAATTGTTTTATTTTTTAGCTTTTACTGCTGTGTCTCTTAAAGTGTTTTTATTTATTTTTTATTTGATGCTGCATGTAAAACTCTGGTTGTGTTTTAAGTTGTGTTTGTGCTGCCCCTGATGCAAGAAAAGTGCTATACAAATAAAGCTTATTATTATAAAAATAAACAACTCATGGTTTGTGTATTTAAATATTTATAAAATGCACTATAATATTGTTCATTTTGAACTTTTAAATGACAGTCTATTATTCTACCATCTTTCCTTTAACATAATAAAAAAGGAATCTTAAGCAGTTTGAATATCACACTTTCAAATCAAATCAAGTTTTATTTATATAGCACATTTTTAAAACGATTTTTGGTCGAGCCAAAGTGCTGTACATACAATAAAAATACTTTACAATAAAAACACTTTACAACAAATACAACAGCACAAATAAAAAAAATCACACACAGGGAAATGTCAGGAGTCGTGCTCCGCTCAGACAAGAAGGCCAGAGAGAAGAAGTGAGTTTTAAGTGTTGATTTAAAAGCCCCTAGGGTCTGGGCCGACCTCACATGGAGGGGCAGAGTGTTCCAGAGCCTAGGGCCAGCTGCTGCGAATGCTCGGTGCCCTTTAACTTTTGAAAATTATTTAAAAAATAACTAATCCAGGAATTGTCATGCTTGATGTCTTAGTGAAATATCTTTGTAGGTAGCCACTTGATTGGCACATTCACAAGTCTATAGTATCTGAGTATGATGTACCTTTTTAAATGTATTCACATCCTGTATTACATGTTGTCTTGGAAACCTCATTATACACAAAATAAAAGTGCCTGTTCTGTTTTAATGTAATCTTCTGTAGGCCGCTAAGATCTGCAACAACATGCTCCTGGCCATCGGGATGATTGGGACCGCAGAGACGATGAACCTTGGCATCAGGTACAGTCGGCCGATGCTGCGCTAAGCTGCTTCCTGCCTGTTATCCTAAAGGGAAAAGCAAGGATGAAGATAGATTTACATGGGAAAACACTTTGCAGCAGAGCAGAGACATTCTGACACAGGGATGTGATCTCTGATTGGGCTATTACAAATGGATATACCTTACTTCAACTTATACCACCTAAGCTGTTAAATGGAAAATGAGCTAGTAATCACAATATATTGCTCGTGCAAACCAGTGAGGTGTAACTTCATGTCAAAACCAGCTGTTCAGTAGATCCAGTGGGCTTCCTTTTTCTTGTTGAGGGACGTGTAGCAGTAGACTTTTCCTCCTGAGCCAAGCAAAATCAAGATATTTGTTTATAAGCCGTACAATCACCATGACCTTCGAGGTGGCACGTTTGAGGGTCCCTCATTTTAACCACGCATGATATTGGCCCTTTGATATAGCTGTCACTATAAAAGCAATTGCTACATCAGGTGTGTGTGTGTGTGTGTGTGTGTGTGTGTGTGTGTGTGTGTGTGTGTGTGTGTGTGTGTGTGTGTGTGTGTGTGTGTGTGTGTGTGTGTGTGTGTGTGTGTGTGTGTGTGTGTGTGTGTGTGTGTGTGTGTGTGTGTGTGTGTGTGTGTGTGTGTGTGTGTGTGTGTGTGTGTGTGTGTGTGTGTGTGTGTGTGTGTGTGTGTGTGTGTGTGTGTGTGTGTGTGTGTGTGTGTGTGTGTGTGTGTGTGTGTGTGTGTGTGTGTGTGTGTGTGTGTGTGTGTGTGTGTGTGTGTGTGTGTGTGTGTCAGCCCAGCCCCGATTGGGAGCCGCCTATGCTGGAGAGAGATGGATGAGGGGGCGGAGCCAAAGATTCTGATTTACATCTACTGATTGAGCTCTCACCAGTATCCTGTCACAAGCCTGTCATTGAACACCGCCTAGATATCCCATCATTCATCATGGCACAAAGGCTGAGAATGATGGGATATGAAGTCTTCTGAATTAAACCAAATCATTTGGATATGACCTAAAATATGTGGCTCATCGAAGGATTCAAAAGTATCTTAACATCCAAATCAATCAATCGTTGGTTAAATTGTTAGGAAATTAAGTCTACACATCAGTTATTCTTCACATGAATGAATTAACCTGAGCCATCACAATAGTTTTTTTGACCTCACAAATGTGAATTTATAATCTACTTTATTATTACACATCCCCTGCCAATAATAGACTGTTCCCTCTGTTTAGTGTGTAACTATTATGCATTTGTATGGGTTTTGCACCTTAAATGGTTTGTGTTTGTGTGTGTGTGCGTGCGTGCGTGCGTGCGTGCGTGCATGTACGCGAATTGCTCTTCTCACAGTGCAGCTGTGTTAGTGCCGCTGATTTATCTGTGCTGAGACAGAGGAGGAAAATTGGCATGAGCAGTCGCACATAAATCCCCCCACTAGGCCTCTGAAATATGAAGGCATTAAGGGAGCAACACAGATTTACACATTGCCACACTGTCTCTGATGCACACACACACACACGCACACGCACACTTTGACACACAGATTCACATCCACAGACACTGAAGACAGCAGTTTTCTAGCAAACTGCGACAGACTGTGCACATCACTGAAACATATGCCAATGAATAAAAGGATACGAATGCTAACTACGGCATCCTTTCACTTTGATTGTGAATTATTTTTTACATGCAAACTGACCCTTCAGTTATTCAGTTATGATTGTGTGTGCGCATACATGCATGGTGTGTGTGTGGGTTTCCATGTTTCCCCCCCTTCTTACTAACCAATCTCGGGGGCTTTATTATGGGGTTTGACAAAGACTGTCATCGTTTAGAGAGAGCCCACACCCGTAAATCTCCCATGCTGCATTGCGGCCCAGCCTCTTATGCAGAGAGGGCGCTCTCTTAGCCGTATATATGTACACACACACACACACACACACACACACACACACACACACACACACACACACACACACACACACACACACACACACACACACACACACACGACACAGTCATAAACAAAGGAAACCGAACACTCACAGCCAATTTACAGGAAAATGGCAATAACATTTTATCATGCTGGACTTGGGCCTGATAGAGCTGCCCTTTCTCGAATATGTGTATGAGTGTGTGTTTCTCTTCCAACCTATACACACACACACACACACACACACACTTAGACACATACATGCACAGTTCCGTTCGTGGAGCTAATTTGTTGATCTCAGATGGAAGCTCGGGCCGTCTCCAACAGAGCGTGACGTTTTCTTAGTGCAAGGAATGGCCACGCATGACAATTATGAGCACACACACACACACACACACTCCCCAGCCCGCATACACAGCCTATTATTTGCCGTCCTTCTCGATTGGCTTTTTTCCCTCCATTCCTGTTTTCTGTCCCTCCTCATTTTTATTCTTTCCTTTTAATCCCTTCATTTCTCCTCTGTCTGCCATCATTTTTGCACGCAGCCAACCAGTCAGTGGTAGAGGCGGGCAGCAGTGATTTTAATGATGCACATGAAGATGAAAGGAGAGGAAAAAGAGAAGAGAGGCGACTGGCCCAGGAAGGGATATGAGGCTTTTTACGGTTCACCTTGCACATGTGTACCTGCACTCATTCATGCATAAAGACAAGCAGTCACAAGTAGGGACACACATATTTGCTCTTTTATTCTTTTATGAGGAAGACAACGGGCGGATCTAAGGGCATAACAACAAAACCCTTTGTGTTGAGAGACAGAAATAGGTTTGCCACAGGACACACAGATGAACATCTCTCCCCCCTTTTAATGAATTGTGAGCATATGTTCCGATGAAGATTAAAGTTGGGTGATAAACGCGCTTGTTGCCTCTATAAATGGGATAGTAAACGCTTGTGTGTGTATATGTGCTCGTTAGCACTGTAATGTAATAATAAATTGGGCACGGGTTGGCTTCCTCTCCTGTGGCATCAAACGAGGACGAGAAGCTAATCGCAATGAAACAGACAGTTAATATCAGCGCTGCAAATGAACTCCACCTGCTAGAGCCCTCCAGCACATCAACACCCTCCTCTCTTTTCTCCATCTCTCTCCCTCTCACTCTCACATTTCTTTAATGTGCAGCGGCATCGCACAGCAACACGTTTGTTTCACCGTTTGTGTCTTTGTGTGTTTATCCATGTCAATCTTGTTAAAGCGTGACATGTCCTCTTCTCCACGCAAATTACCGCAGGCGAGGAACAACACCACTGCGTCAGCTAATAACCACAGCGGTGTGTGTGAGTGGCTGTGCGGGTGTGCGTGTGTGATGGGAGCAGGAGGGGAACTTCATTGATTTATCGTTAACAGAGGACAACAGCTCCCCGTCAGCGTCTCTGGTCGCTATAACAAACGATCTGTGCGCTCGGACGCGCTTTATTGTAGCTCAGCCAGTAACCTTTTCAGCTGCTGACCCAGAACGCAGGGAGGGGCTGCCTGCTTGTGTGTGCGAGAGTGTGTGTGTGTGTGGAGAGATGGGGGGTTTGTGCGCGATGTCAAACATATGTCCCCTAGAGTCCTCAGACAGGGAGGTGTCAGCGGGGAAGACGAGGGGGAGGAAGAGGAGAGAAGGCGGAGGAGATGAGAGGCAGGATGGCGAGGGATGCTTCAGACGGAAACTAAAAAAGCCATCATGAGCGAGACTGACATTAACAAATTGCAAGCTAAAACACATGTTAACTAACACACACGCATATGCACGCATGCGGCTGCACTCATGCCACATTTCCAAAACTGTTTGTTAAAAAAACACGGGACACAAAAGAGACGAAAGGGTAAGGGAGGAGGGAGAGACATGGAGAGTGTAAACGCAATCCCCATTCTTAATTAGTTAGTAGACAGCTAATAAAAACTGTGGTAGTAATGGCAGAATGAGTGCCAGGTGGAGGGAGGGAGGGCAGAAGGAAGGGAGGGAGGGAGGGAGGGAGGCTGCTGGCCTTAAGGACCTATGATGGTTTAATAGTCAAATTGAGAGCAGAAAAGAGTTACAGGCCTGTAAGCAACAGTGAAGTGAGGCAGCCAGGGCTTGATGTGGTCCGCTTTACACTGGCCTTTAAACCGTTAATACACAAAAGCTGCACTACACAAACCGACACAGACGCTATAGTTACACCCTCTTCCCTGTAATGGTTGGCACTTTGTTTCACTCCCTGCTTCTGTCTGTCTTTTTGCTTTTTGCATATCATAGCTTGGAGACTTGCATATGAAAGTGGGTTGCTGCAAAATGGGGCAGCAGAAATAAGAGCGTTCTTCTATACGTGACAGCGAGGTTTATGGCTCCCCTGTGCTGCTTAACCACTTCTCCTCCTCTTTCTTTCATGAAAGAGGGATGATGAAGGATAGATGTGCTGGTAAACATCAATACTGCATTAGCCAGCATTACAAAGCCTTCAGCCATTAACACTGAGGTATGGTCACAGCCTAGCATAAGGTTCAATGGGGGTCACCACGATCACCAGCCGCCCAACACCCATCTTTTTCCGTGTTGCTATTTTGCTCAGTTTTGAAATTGGATTCAATAATCGCTGAGTCATCTGTCCCATTGTCTTACTAGTTTATTAGTATGTAGTAGTTTTGTGTATACTCATTAGGGACATTCATTAGTACAGAATAACAGTGACTTCTAGAAGTGTCCAACGTGTCACACTTGTAGCTAAAGATAATTTCCAACACAAGTTCCTTGATGAGCATTGATAGTTTAGGTCAGTGGTTCTCAAATGTTTTCAATAATGTACTGCCTTTAAAAAAAACATCAGCCAAGTAGCAAAACAAAATGTTAGGGAAAAAATGCCTATATGAAGAGGTACAGTGCAGCGCTGCACCATCACTGTCTGTTTTATTAAAACAACAACATTGTAACTGAGAAACACTTAAATGCTACATTTCAAATGTTTACAATCCGTCACTAAATTCATGGCAAGCCAATTTTAACATCATGCAATAACACTAAGACGACATTAGTTGCATTGAACTGATCTTTTTAATAAGTTGTACTTACATAGTGAGAAACATGGGCTTGTGCTTCACTGAGGACCTTTGTCATTCTGACAGGGAGGCCACTGCAGTTATTACACTTCACGTTTTGAAATATGTGTAACTCTGTTCATATAAAACCCACACTGCTCAAACTTTGTTAAGAGAAAAAGATATATGAGCATTTTATGAGCATGGGATTTTGACTCCTCATTGAACATTGAGCATAATGCTGCGCTATACTTTGCGGCCACACGCCATTGCCAAGCAATGCTTATTGTTTAGGTGTCCTTTGATAAGCAGGCAGTCATATCATTAGCTAGAACTAGCTAGATCTGACAGATTTGGACATAAACACGAGTGAAGTATAACAGGACGCGAGAGAGGGATCAGAGATCAGATCAGCTGCTGCTGACGGAGAACACGCAGCTCTGCATGATCACAGCTCCGCCGCTGTGACGGACCGTTGAGTGGAGCAAAATACACTAAGAGTTAGACCTAACACGCTTAGCTAGTTTATCTACTCTTGAACTAGCTAAACTAGTTATAAATATATTTATTCTTTACTGTGGGGTCACTTATTACAGGTTCAGCGAGCTGCACGAGACTGACAGGCTGTCAGGAGAGGGAGAGGAAAAGAGAGCACCCCGTTTATTGTTCCCATTTTATTATCCAGAATGACTGTAAACCTTTGAATAAAGTAGTTAATCTACTATTGGTAGGTTGTTTAAATGCATTAATTACGTTTAAATAAAATAAAATAAATCTCACGTACCCCCTGCAGTACTGCAATGTATCCCTAGGGGTCCGCGTACCCCCATTTGAGAACCACTGGTTTAGGTAATCATTAAATGACTGTACATGACACACTTCAAACACAAGGACAACCTTCCATGGCAGTACACAGATAATGACTAGTTGGTGTCAACAGCTCTGGTCAATGTTTAACCACACCTTGAAAGCTGAAGAAAACTCTAAAATACTAAAAATGCTCAATTTGGTCGAGCTAGCAAAATCCAGAGGGTTGAGCCTTTAATCGAGGATGCAGTTTGTGTAAAGGAAGTCTGACAGTGTTAATACCATTTTGTTCTGATATGTACTAAAACCAGCATAGCGAGTAAAAGAAAGACTCCTATAATCAACCATAAATGTTGATGTTAACATGCATTAAGAACCGACTGACCCCTTCTCCTCCTTTCCCAGACTGGGTTTGGACCCCAAGCTGCTGGCAAAGATCCTCAACATGTCTTCAGGTCGTTGCTGGTCCAGTGATACGTACAATCCAGCCCCTGGCGTCATGGAGGGAGTCCCCTCTGCCAACAACTACCAGGGGGGCTTTGGAACCACACTAATGGCCAAGGTACAACCTGTCCCCTGTCTTTAAGTCACTTTCTTTTCAATTAAGTCTTGATTAAGCAAAAACACAAATTATAATAAAATAAAACAAAGTCCCAAATCTTCATATTTTGTTGAAGCTGGATTTTTTCCCAGGATAATAACCTTAATGGTTAATAATGTATCAAAGTTGTTAGAATCTAATGTAGTCCTGATTGACTAATTATTTTAGCAACTACGGCTAATTTGCCCTTTTTCTTTTCTTTTTGTCTGTTTTTTGTCAATCTCTTTCTCTCAATCTCAACCCTGTCATTTATGTTGTGTCCCTTTTTAACTGCTCTTTTGTCTGTGTGTGATACTCCCACTCTCCTCCTCACCATCCCATCTGTGACTTATTGTGCGCCACTTCATTTTACTGTCACTGCATTAGCTCTTCTGTATGGGTCAGTCTGTGCCTGTGTATTATTTAGTGCATCTGGGGGTCGTTTAATACACTTGCAATGTGTGCTCTGCATACATAAGCCTGGGAAGTTAAATTAACACGCCAAACTTCTGATAAAATAAGGATATTTATTTGATCAGCCTAGATATACAGAAATAGATTCTATGTTAGTGTAAAAACCCTGCCTCTCTTTCTCCATCTATCTAGGATCTTGGTTTGGCTCAAAACACTGCCACCAACACTAAGACACCCATCCCTCTGGGTTCCCTCGCCCACCAGATCTTCAGAGTCATGTGCGCCCGCGGCTACGCTAACAAGGACTTCTCATCCGTCTTCCAATTCCTACGCGAGGAGGAAGGACAGTGAATGGAGGGGGAGCACAGTTAACTGTGATGTGACCATACATACACCCACATACACATACATACACACACACACACATACACACACACACTACAACCACACACCCCAGTGCCCCTTATCCCACTATGCTCAGGAGAGACGAAGGCCTTGCCCTCCGGCGCAGATCTGCGCTCCAATTAACATACTGTATGTCGGCCCATGTCCCCTCATAGCATTAGCTGAAACATATTTTCAATTCACGACTCTCTCCCTGCATGGAGGAAATGCTAAAACTGACCTTAGATCAGTATCTAGAGACAAAGCAACTCTCTTCCCCGTCTGGGCTGAGAGTGGAAAATGAGAAGTAGGATGAGGCACTGAAGGCTTAAGTATAGCAATCAAATAATATGTGGATTTTCAAGATGATTGATAAGTAATAACTGCATGATTGTTCAAAGTTAAGGTATGCTTTTGTTGGGTTTGTGCTGCGTATTGCCAAATGACCTCTGGCCTGTCATTGCTAAATAAATGAGGACAGAAAAGAAAGCTACAGTAAGGATTCACATAGTGATGGACTTTTCATTGAAGAGACAGTGCAAGAGAGTGCAGAGTTAAAGGCACCCCATTTCTATTGGGAGAAGAGAAAATCCCATATTCTCAACATGTAAGGTAACCAAAGGTAGCCACGCCATGGGCTCAAAGTTCACTTGTTTTGTTACATTTGTCTGTTTATGGCAGGGAGGTGGATGTCATTCAATCACCTCCTCGTCACGTGAGTCATCCTGCCAGTATACACTTTTATTTGTTGATTTCATTTTTCAGTCATCCAGTTTATTTTTCACGTTTCATTTTGTAACAACAGTTGCATCAGCCCTCACTGGATAGACCACTCAACTTCTGCATTACAATACTGTGATATATACCTGGTTATTTTTGCACTGTGTGCATCGCAGTGCGATGTGCCGGGCCATTTTGATACAGTTACAGAATCTTTCAAACTTCTGCTTATCGAGCCACTCGAGTATTATTTTGTAACCAATCTACTCTTCACTACAAAATGTTGTTCTCTCATTGTCTAGCACTTTCTCTCGCCAGGTTTGACTTTGAATATCTCTCCTCTCTAAAGTGTAAGCGAGGAACATTTCCTCCCTGCTCTAAACAAATGTACATAATGTATATTTCATATTGTTGCGTAGTATTGAAGAAAAATCTAAATGGACTGTCACTTTTGAAGTACAATTCATTAATAGTGTCTACAGTTTGTCTTTGCTCTGTTAAACAGATCCTCAGTCACGCTGTAACCTAAAATAAAAGATGTTCTGTGTATCGGCTGTTTGTCTGGTTTTGTAAGGTTAGTGCTGCATGTTGCTGAAGAAGTTGTGCTATCTGTCAAGTTATTGACATAGGTGAACAAAGAATAACCTTTGAGAGTGACTCTGTGGCCATTTTACTTTTTAAATGAATGAGAACAAAAACACCCAAATAGTTCAGTCCCCTTCAGTAAGATTGATCCTCTTGGGACCATAAATATCTGTACAATGTTTATCAATCGACCGAATAGTTGTGATATTTAGAGATAGTGGATTCATTTTCTAACTTTTGAGATCATACCACCATCTACTCATCAGGAACTAAGCATTTGAAGAATAGGTAAAACATTTGACCTAGTATGTGCTCATTATTTTCATCCAGTAAGAGGCTCCTTTGATTCTCTCTGTGAAATCTCTTCAGTTTTTTTTAAAGGTTTTATTTGTGTTTTCTAAGTTTTTTTCTCATTCAATTTGAGGACTTTGATGTATAGATCATGAAGCCCTTCAGTGGTGAACTTATGTTTGTTCGTTATACCAACTTAACTCGATCAATTAACAGGTTAGGTGACCCAGAGAAAAGAAACACAATTGTCAGTCTTCTTTACCTCTGCTTATATCCAGCCACCCTGCTCTTCAGTGGGCTGTTGTTCCACTCTTTCTGCAAAGCTCTTCAGCAGGCCCTCGTATAGTGTTTAACGTCAGACGGGGAGAAATAGCAGCACTAATCTCAAAATGATGCCCTTATTTCCATCATTACAATGAAATGAGGGGAAAAAAACAAATGCGGTTTTGTTTTTTTATTTTACTCTCTTTTTCTGAGGGCTGGTGTTCTTTCGCGACATTTTATGGAGCTGCTGTCGTCTAAGTGGCAGCCGCAGTTGTAGCAGACTGTGGCGAGCCGTTGGTGGCAGGGCTTTTGTCGTGGGCTTGTGACTCACTTAATGTTATTGTTCCTTTGGAAGTATGCACTTGCCGCGACTGAGTGCTTTGAAGATTGTCCTCATCTGATGATAACAAGTATTTCTAGGATTAAATTAAGAAGCTATTGACATATCATACATGTATCTTCTTTTCTACCAACACCATCTTGGACAGTCAAACAATAGACTGGCCTTCCTAGCTAAAGAAGAGCTACGCCTCTGCCGAATTAGGCAGTGTAGCTGATTCATATTTGGGTGTTTTAATTTGCCTGTGTTTTTATAGCAGGCTGCTGAGCCGGCGGTTTCCTCATTAAAGGACACATGAAAGCAGCCTGTAAAGGAGCCTTGGTGTGACCGGCCTGCACTGACGTCTGAAGGGGATGCGAGCGACCGAAGGACCGAGTCCCGAGCCAGCCGGTCTGAGCCGGAGGGCCTCACCCACTCAGCCAGGCAGCCAGTGGTGGGACACCAGACACACCACACTGAACTGTGTCCACTCCAGGATACGACACCAGTCTGATGTGTCAGCAGGATTTCACTGTTTGAGGCACCACTAGTGTTTGTATTGTGGTATTGGACAATAGTGCAGTCTGAGATGAAAGAATTGGCATTATTACTTTTTCAAGGATCGTGCAACCCTACCCTATGACAGTAGTTCTCAGACTTTGAAGGTAATCACCCTCCTGGTTTCTCCCCCCATGCCGTTTAGAGAATAAAACAGCATCTACTATGAGAGTTGCTGCTGTGATATATACACTATTATAACCGCTGGTGGATCCTCTTGGCTGTTTAACGACTCACTCTATAAGGAAGTAAGAGCGGTGGGGTCACAGCTCAGTGAGGGGGGGTGTGAGGCTCCTCTAAGCACCCTGTGATTCATATCAAACGCACGTTAAGTGGCATGTGGCTAAATTAGTGGCTGGATACTAGCAGGTATAATGGCTTGCGCGGCGGTGCGTAACGAGCCACTGTCTCACTGTGGAGTAATGTTGCCTTGATATCTTTTACATTAACCCACCAATAGTAGACGAGCCATTTAGCCCGAGCCGTATCCGCACCCACAGTGTCTGAACATCAGCACAACACCCACACAAGTTTTCTTCCTGTTTTGAAGACAACATTCCCCCATCCTGAGTCATTGACTCCGCTTAGGTTCATTAGTGAAGATAATTCTATTGCAGACAGCAGGTCAGGACACAACATGTCACGACGACAGTGAGGCACATAACAACATCTAATTATAACTATGAAGTCCTCATTAGAATATCAAGAGGGGTGTAGTGAGTTGTTGTGAAACAAGGACCCACTACCTGGTTAAAGGTTGCATTAAACAACATAAGTGAGGATCTGGAGGAGAAAGGACCCCATATAATCAGCCCCGTGTCTTCTCATGCCACCTTGTTTTCAATCACTTTTCCTTCATTTGCAACTTGCTCCAAGCTGGAAATGGAAAGGCGTGCATACGGTTGAATCAACGTGTTGCCTGTTTTATAAGACATTAACATCCTCCAACAAAGTATTGATTCATTCATACTTTCCTAACCTATCCTGCTCTGGCTTTCACTTGCTGGACTTTCCTCCCCAGATTACCCCCCACACACCCTCTGTCCCCTGTGAGTAACGACACCACACACACTCAATTCATCACACACTACTGCAATGCTCAGTAGCTTTTCATTATATGAATTACTCTCATTGGAAGAGTGATCATCAGCCCCGTCAGAATCCATCAAGGCTTGGTTCCCACAGAGACCCAGGCCCGGTAAATAATCACGGGTGTCGGTACCAGGATTCTGGCCCTGTCGTTCCCATCGGACACAACAGGGTGGGCCCTAAACACTCAGGGGGGTGCTGCTCCCGCTGAGCCACATTCATCTCTGCCAACAGTAGAGGGAGAAGGTACCGCTGTAAGGCCGGTTCCAGAGGCGGCTGGTGCTGTTTCAGACCTGTAATGTAAGCAGAGGGTGGGAGAGAGCAGAATCTGATCCAGGCTCAGCAGTCAGGAGGGAATAATGCATTCTGTTTTGCTACAACCTTTGGAAAGGTGTATGAGCATCTCTGGAATAAGCTGTGTGTGGTACTAATGGTTTCAAATGAAAAATGGAGTGCAACAAAATACAAACATGACCATGAGAGAAACCATAGGGTTAGGTTCACAAAAAGCATGCTGTGTGGTTCATCAAACTGTAGAAAGTTAACATACAGATTCAAGTTGAGAGTAGAGTATCTGTTGACACGGCACACTGATTAGATACCAATGCTCTTTTATATATGCTTCTTTACATCTATACACTGCACTGCTATGTCATGGATGAAGACACTGACGATCGGTCATATCATCCTCAATAACATCCAGTGTATCAGTTCAGTTTATTTTGTCTTTTCATGTATCGTTTCAAGCAACTCCAATAAACAACCCTATAATCCTATTGTAAAACAAATCTAGAATATCACAAATAACTTACAAAACTAAATACAGCATACAGTATTCGTTTATAGCAGGGGTCGGCAACAGGCGGACCGCGGTCCGGATCCGGACCCAGACGCCGACCTATACGGACCCGGAGCTATAATCAATACATTAATAGGGGATTTTTCGGCGCCTCCCGCTTTTTTAACGCTGATTTGGGTGACTTGTGTAATTCGTGGAGAACCGAAGAGTTTTCGTTTTGGGGGTGGGGGGAAGGGAGTCAGTCCGACAGACGGACAACTTCTCACTTCAAAAAAGAAGAAGAAATCTAGACCGCAAAAATAATTAAACAAGCGAGTACCTGTTTTTCCTGGCCAAGGACAGGTTCATGAACACAACACGAGCGTAACGTGTCTTCGCGTGGTTATGTCTCGTCTGAAAGGAGTGCTGAGCACCGGAACGCCGCTCCAGCCCTTAAAATATTGCAATACCCATAAGGAGCCGTACACATGCCGCAGTGTTTGCGTGGCTGTGTCTTTAGTTGTAAGCACAGTGGCGATCTGTTGTTATTAGCATCTGGTTAGCTAGCTATGCTAACGAATTTAAAGAGCTTTTCTACAACCAGGTGGAAGAGAGCTCTCTCCCGAGAGGCTCAAATAACCTCAGCTCAGTGAGGTTAAGGCACACCTTGATCATTATAGTTATTAATGAGACTAAATGAAAAACAGGTATAAAATACTATATGACAGCAACAACAAAATTGTTAAAAATAACAAGAATAGAGTTTAAAAGGGGAGTGATTTGTAAAATATCCAAAAAGGAAAATATGCTACAGTTCTGTTTCATATGGGTGTTGAGAGATGTATCCATAGATCTCTTAATGTTGCTCTCAAAGTGCACCACATTGATGCATTTAACGTCAATATTTAAACATTACACATATCCACAGTATTTAAGTAATGTTAATTGACAATAAATAGTTGTTTTTGTATTGTACTTTCTTTATTTGATTGGCAGTCAGTTGTTGATTACATGCAGACGTTGATAAAGCTACAGGTCACTTCAATATATATCACACTAATTCATGAAGCAACTTAGACATTTTGATGTTCCGGACCTTTGCATGGGGAGATTTTCTCTAACTGGACCTCGTTGAATTTTAGTTGAAGACCCCTGGTTTATAGGATTGAACACAATTCCTTTTAGAAAGTGCAGGACTGTAGCACGATTACAAATGCTAATCCAAAATGTCAAGACTCTAAATACACCAGCTGAACATTGCATCTGGCCTCATCTTGCTCTGTTTAAAGCTCTCTTCATGGCCAATTGACCTGATAGCTCACTCTTGTCTCTTGCTAATTGAACAGAGAAGGAATGAGAGCGAAAAGGAGAGAGAGAGGAAGAAAGTGAGGGGGACTGAGGAGGAAGGAATGATGTGATAGAGGCTGAGAGAGAGGAGAGAAGTGAGGGGTGGTGTAGCATGCAAGGCCTCATTGATTAGGTGGTGAGCGGTGCAATGTTTCTCTCCTGACGCGTACACGCATTAAAGCTACATAAACACCCATAATTGGTTCGTTTAGAGCAGAGTGGAGGAAAACAGCACACACATACAGCAATCATTGTCTGTATGTGTGCAAGGAATATATATAGAGAAAAGAGGAGCAACATTAAACGCTTATAAAAAGGCATCGCATGCTTCTAGAGTGGTTAGTGTGGGTGGAAAGAAAGATGCATATGAGTGTGTGTGTGTTAGTGTGTCTGTCTGTCTGTGTGTGTATGTGTGTCACATGTCTCAGTGCTGTACTAAGCAGGAATGGTAAAACCATCCGTAGAGACTTGGGATGACAATAACACTCACTTCAGGGAGACGAAGAAATGGGAGGGACGCTGCTGACTGTGACAAATTAGCTCTCAAATATCGAGGCAGCTGATTGGCTGTGGGCGTCAGGAGGGAGAGACACGGTTGGCTGGCTGAGTTGGCGGGTAGTTATTATGCCATTCTAATAAAAGAAGATGCAATTTTGGGGCTTTTCAGTTCAATGATAGCTGTGGAGAGCTGCTCAGCACTGTCATGTGGAATCCTGCAAAGTGTGTTTGTGCTCATCTGAGCATCTGTGCGGTTCTGACTATGTCCTGGAGCTCACAATAACACACAAACGAGGTAAAGCAAAAAGACAGTACAAGAAAATTAGACAGCTTTAAGAGCTGTCCGTCCTGCGGCACTGATGTCAGTGAGTCCTTCTCTTGGATGACAGTGCATGCGAGAGGCAATATTCAGTGTGTTCCCTGCATCCCGTAGCGCCATATCCATCAGGTCATAAGACCCCCTGACAGGGCGTAAGTGACCCCCCTCCTCATGTCCCACCCCAGAGGGCTGTGTCACTGACTGAATGGAGCACTCCCTGGACGTGGAATGATGGGATTCCTCGGTCTTGGCTGTCATCTCTAATCCGACACTCTCACCCGCACAGCTGAATCTTCATCTCTCTCTCTCATGATGTGCACTGCATACACACACACACACACACACACACACACACACACACACACACACACACACACACACACGGAACTTTCGCACTCCATCTCTCAAGAGTGGGCCACAAATACATTTGCATTCACTGCCAATTCAGTATCAACATCGCTGAATCTACATAACGTTGACGTGTCCAGGTGCTAAGTCACCATTATGTCTCCCTCCGATACACACACACTCAGGGGAAGGGGCAGGCGGTCACAGTGGCCCCAGAGCACTGGACTGTGCTAAGCAGGTAAATATAGCGAGGACAGGCTTTATTAGAATAGAAAAAGCTCTGTTACTGTCACAAGTAAGCATGAGCGATTGGGAGGGGTCTCTTCCTCCACGGCCAGAGTCCAACAGTCGGCCTCAGCTATTCTGAGAAGCCTCCACACTTTTCAATTGTGCCTTTTCTACACCATGCCAAGTTCCTTCCTACTTTAATTATTCCAGTCTCAAAAGGAGGTATCCGGAGTCTGGCGTGTGCACCCTTTAAAATTATTAATAACGTTCTTAGTCTATAAAAAAGAAAAAGGTGTGTGTATGTCATGTCTTCCTAATGTAACTGCCCCGCAGATTACCACCTTATTGCCTTCGAATCAATACCCATGAGTGGGAGTAATATAAGGCTTGTTTGTCACCCCAGCATCGGCCCTGCACACAGACTGCTAATGCATGTAGTTTAACACCCATGTTCATTATAGTGTTCGGATATTAAAGGGATATTGGCAAATGGAGAAAAAGAGGTAGAAATAGAGAGATTATGTTAGAGACATGGAGCCCAGGTTGTGTAATCTCTCTGGCCTTGTCACCCTCACTGAGCCTTTACACAAGGAACCATCCATCCTGGATCCTCTAAAGCTCATTGATCCTATCAACATCCAGACGGATCAGATATGCCCCTCTCCCCCCCTCAAATCGCCCCACACTCACTCTATAACTGGGATCAATATTGATTATCATCTTTAAACTGCCTGTCTTTGGCCATGTGCTTCAGGAGCAGCTATCCCCTGAAGGTATTGAGGATTAAGGAAACAAGAAAAGGGCAGCGAAGACCTTTTTTGGGCTCACTAATAGTGTTTTGTGTCTTAAAGTTGAAATGGAAATGGAAGAAAAGACTTAAAGAAGTTTGAGGCAAATTCAGCCTTGTTAGATTAGTTTTATAGTTTAGAAATGGAGCTCTGACTCTTGTCCTTCATCATTAATACAACCGCGGCCCACTTTTGCACGTACATATTAAAATCAACATCAGTGTCCAGCTCCCTTCTATCCTCCTTTATACAACTCTCCCACCCCACACGTGTGACTCTATCCCGTCAATCATGTCTCTTAGATAGCCCCATGATCGCAATCGACACTCAAATGATGGAAGTGAATAAAACTCATTACAGACAGTCAGTGTGAGTCATGGCCGAGCATTAAAAGTTGCGTCTGGCCTGCTGCCGTTCATCCCTCAGCCGTGCTTTATGATGGGGAGACCTAGTCGGGTTCTCATCGCCTTTCTGCACCAATCTCCATCAATCCACCACACCAACAGACCCCCCCCCCTCCTCTCTTGTACTTAATGCACCTTGCTTTGTCAGACATTACATCTAACTGCTTTTATCCAAGTTGTGGAAGAGTTTTTAGTTGTGGGATTTGGACGAGGGGTGCCGTCGAAGTCTTGGTATCTGGGGTTGCAAATCTGGTTGTAATAAACCAAATGAGCTGCCACTTTTTAATAAAGGAATCACCCATTGCCACTATCTTGAACTGGGGACTAACTATTTCCCACACTGGCGAAGACCACTGGGTGGCCATTAAACAGCTGCTGTCCATACTCCCCACCTGACTATACTAACCACTGCCTAAACAAGTCTTTACCTAATGTAAACTAAACCAGACCAGTGAGTCACCCACCATCTTAAACCTCCTCCTAACTGGTCCTGTCTCCATAAACCCAGTGCAGAGAGAGAGAGCAGTGTTTACAGAAGCACAGGAGCGGCTCACCTCTGATCTGCCCTGCGATAGGGGAAAAAGAAAAGACAGCGAGGGAATGAGAGAGAGAAGGACAGAGAGGAAAGGAGACGCCAGGGGTTACATGATTGCAGGACAAACTCATAAAAGTTCCATTAACCCACGAGGAGTTAAAGAGGCCCTGTTTTCATCCAGCAGACAGCCGTCACTAACAGAGCATCACCATAAACTGTGTACGCCTTCCTTCCCTCCATCTTTCTCTTGATCTCTTCAGCCCTCATTCCCACAGTCTGTGTTTCTTGTTCTTCCTTCATCTCTGTGTTTGTTTACTTCTTTTTAAATATTTTACTTATTTCAGGCTTCCTATTCAAAGTAAAAAAAGAACAGACATTACAAACACATATCCATAAAACAAGGACTCTCTCCGCCTTAAGCCCTTCCACTCTTCTTCCCTTTCTTTTCCTCCCCCTCAGTTGACCAAACCAGGACTCCTTCCTTACACCCTCTCCCCTTTTAATCTGGGTTCCTGGCGTGTGAGTCATAACTTGAAGACGCCACAGGTTTGTTAGCGTCAGTCTGTCTGTCTTATTAAACTAGCTGGCCATTCATCCATGTCTATTTATTAACTAAAGGTTGATCTGACTGCTCTAAAGGGAGATTTACATTACAAAATATGTGTAAGGACATGTTGTCCACTGAAATAGTAACCTGAGATTGTATTGTTTTAATTTTGTTGCCATCTTTGGTATTGAGTTAGAGTCTGCCCTTTCCAGCGTTGGCTGTAAATCCACTCTTCTTCTTACGCTTTCAGTCCAGCTTTCTCTTGTTAAAATATGCTAATTAAGCAGCTCTGCTTTGATTGATTCAGCTCACAACTGCAGCCTCTGCCAGAAACAAAACGCCTCACTTCCTGTTCGCCAGAGGAGACCCAAGTAACCCTGTTGTCCTGAAAAGGGTATAGTTGAAATGTAATCAGTTATTGTATTACTTTAAATTCGGTTGCACAATTATAACAATTATTTTCACCTAGTTCATTATGAATTAAAAGCTGTGCAATTGATATGCACTCATAAAGAACACAAATTAAAATAATAAAATATCAGAAGAAACTCCGACAATGTACTATCCAATTATCAACAGAATAGCTGAAAATACATAAAATATGCAGTGTATGGTTCTTTCTGCTCTTGTACGAAAATCTATTTATATAAGATTTAACTATAACAACATGTGATCAAACCATTTCACATAATCAGGAAAAGTAATCGTGTATCTAGGGATGAATCAGGACTACCGTGTGAGGCTGAATCCCGGAGCCATGTCATCGTATAATAGTTTGAACAGACACTTTAATCCTACAGATAAAGGTTTTTCTGTTGAATCATGTTTTTGTTACCCCGGGCAAGCTTGTTTACTCACCCCCCCACCACACATACACTGCTGACCCTATGCCTTGACAGTCACAACAGTTTTATAGTTGTGGGGAGGTCAGCTCCAAGCCAAACAGTGTGAGTGTTCTTTGAAATCGTCCATTAAGGCACTAAGCACATGCTCTTAGCTCTTCTTCTGATGCTCTCACTATCTGGTACCACCATCTCCCCTGCTCTCTTTCCCATGGTGTAACCTTACCTCCCAAAGTTATCTTTCCATAACACACAGACAGTACACACACACACTCATGCACTGTTGCGGTCCTGTTTAAGGCACTTATCAAAATGCTTATCTTTTTCAGATTAGCCACACAAACTTCTTATTAAATTACACAACAAAGGGTCTTTGATTTGAGACAGAGGTAGACAACACAAGCATTTAATTTATAGCCGATGGCCAAGAACAGCGCCAAATAAAAATATAGCTGACGCTAGCAGATTTTATTAGCTGTAAGATAATGCTACCTCTGTGAGTTGGTTAATGTTGTCTCCAGCTGATTTTATTAATGTCTTTTATATCTTGTAAAAATCCTTAAATATGCACTTGATAGATAGAGGTAAATGCTATAAGACTGAGGCTAAAGCTAACAACTCACAGTTAAAGAGTCATCATTGTGACCAGTGGCTCATCTCTATAGATAGGGATAGGGCTGAGAATGATAAACAGAGACGCAATCAACGTTGACATGGGGAAATTTCATAAAATAGAATAAATAAACTATGACAGGAAGGCGTATATAGGCTACTTACTGTCAATTAAGCCCACACACGCTCAGGCTCCACAAAAGCAGAGGTAATAAATGCGCAGGGGGAAATACCTATAGCCAACATTAGGCCAGATTCACAGGCTACACAACAAATTAAAGGATAAAACAAAATCCTTTAAGCTAACCTGTGAGCATAATTTCAACCATATGGGTGCTAGGCCAGAAACGTAGCCACAATAACAAAAGTGTAAAAATACCACTTTTGAACAGCATAGCATACAAAGCAGGAGAGGCATTTTACCAAGGTACATTAAATGTGACATAACGTTAAAAAGCCAAAGACAAACTGCATAGAGTACTTTGCAGGTTTGCAACAATACAACCTCGATTGTACACCTGCAGCATTTGTCAAGTCAAGCGGGGACCAGCAGCATTATCATACAAGTAGGCATTACTAGAAAATTATCAGTTTCTGTCAGTTGCAATGAGTGTTGCAATGCTATCTTTGCCTTCTGATTGGACAACAAACTGATGGTAAAGGCAGTAGACATCAGGCAGATAACAAAAGCTGCCAGACCAACACATCCTCACTCCCAGGTCGGCCTATGTTGACGTTATGTCAAGTCCCCTGCCGGCTTTTTCTAACGCAAGGGGGGGGGGGGGCTTAGAGTCCATTTTCAACGCAAGGGGAGGGCCCTTAGCGTCCATCTTCAGCTTTCCGGGATGTCCATATGCTCCTATGGACGCTCATGGAAGCACGGCATTCGTTTGTGTCGGCTGCCCTTAAAGGCAATGTGAGCGTCCATTCCCATTGGATAACGGAGAATTGTACACCCGGAAGTAAGTATTCCTCTTACTGTCGATTGATTTTACAGTGATATCTGCACTACTCATCGACTAAAAAACACCAGATTATCCTTGTTAATTACACAACATTGATTGGTTTAAATTGTGTGCAATGCTTTTGTATTTTTCCCCTTCGATTCGGAGAAACAAATCTTTTTTCGGAGTAAAGGATGGCAGAAGACACTACACTACCCAGAATCCCCAGCTATCGTTTGGACTACACCATGTGCTCTGTTTGACAAACCCCATGATAGTCCTCAAGCTCTGTGATTGGAGAGTGTGCTCCGAGGGTTACCGAGCCTCGAACAGCACTTGAAATGGGATGGAACCACGGCAGACTGTCCAAAACTGGATTTGAACGGGTCCACCGTGTCCCCCCCTCCCCCACCCCGTCCCCAGAACTACACATGATGGCTATTCTGTTTCGCAACATGTTCTCTATATGGCACGTCTCTACTGGGAGTTGTAGTTTTAAAAGACGTTTTCATATTTCCCATAATAAGAAGTTGCCAGTATTAAACTGTGTACATCCCTGGAGGTTTAGGGGTCAGGAAACACTCACATTTAAAACATATAATTAATAAATGGGTGAACATTTCTTGTGCCCATAATGGGCAGCATTAATATATATACACACATGCCAGCTAAGGTCAGAAGAGCTTTATTTAACAGCTGGTCTTATGTTTGTGACCCCTCCTCTTGTTCATTGATAACATTACATTACATTACATTAATTAATAAGCCTGAAACATGCACTTGTCAAGGTTCAGAGGCAAATTTTGCAAATATGGCAGTAGCCATCGATCAGCTTAAGATAAGATATACTTTATTGATCCCAAGTTGGAACATTTGCGTTACATCAGCATGTGTAACAGTTGTAATGCAGTGGTGTTTATTTGTAAATCATTTAGTATAATCACACAAATTCTGTGTTTTATATTTAACAATTCTGTGTTCTTTATTTATTGATTGTTCAATACCTGACAAGGCCGGAGATGAAAACATCAGGAAGATACGTCCCCAGCTGACCCAGAAATCGACGCAGGTTCTGGTCCAGGCTCTCGTCACCTCACGCCGAGACTACTGCAACTCCCTCCTGGCTGGTCTACCTGCATGTGCCATCCGACCTCTGCAGCTCATCCAGAATGCAGCGGCTCGTCTGGTCTTCAACCTTCCTAAATTCTCCCACACCACGCCGCTCCTCCGCTCCCTTCACTGGCTTCCGATAACTGCTAGAATTCACTTCAAGACACTGGTACTTGCGTACCATGCTGCGAATGGATCTGGCCCTTCCTACATCCAGGACATGGTTAAACCGTACACCCCAGAGCGTGCACTTCGCTCTGCATCAGCCAAACGACTCGCTGCACCCTCGCTGCGAGGGGGACCCAAGTTCCCATCAGCAAAAACACGTGGGTTTGCTATCCTGGCTCCAAAATGGTGGAATGAGCTCCCCATTGAAATCAGGACAGCAGAAAGCTTACACACCTTCCGGCGCAGACTGAAAACTCATCTCTTTCGACTCCACTTCGAGCGATAGAACTATTAACAAAGCACTTATATACTAATAAAGGACTGGCTTATCTAAAGCCAGTTGAGTAGCACTTGAAATGATTGGCTCTATGAAACCTGATGTACTTATATGATTCTGTTTTCCTCAAGGTTGTGTCTTCCTGGTCGAATGTACTTATTGTAAGTCGCTTTGGATAAAAGCGTCAGCTAAATGCAATGTAATGTAATGAAATATCTACATACATCTTATAAGAGTATAATACATTATGTATAATATCAGTTAAAATAAGTGCTTCAACATAGTTAACATTGCTGGAGGTATGCACACATATTGATAGATGTCTTGTAATGCACTATTGAGGAACCTGCGACCCAAGTTTTTCATTCATTGCATAACTACACCATAGTTGTGTAGGCCTATATGATGTCAATAAACCTTAGAAAATCTTGAAATCTTGAACGGGATGTGCAAAATAGTCATTATATACAGTCTTTAATTAACTATTAGTAGAGAATAACGAGTAATGAATATACTTTATAAGGATCCTATTAATATCTAATAATAATAATAATGAAATTCAATAACATGCTTTAACCACTAGGTGTCCCTTTATATCAGCTGTGCACCTTTATGGTGTAAATACAGCCTATCTACCAATTGGATCAAATATAAAAGTCAGCCGAATTAGTGTTGATACTGCAAGGAGACGTATTGTGTGAAAAGAAATGTAAGATGTTGTTTAATGGCTGATATATTTATGATCCACGTCACGTTTTCAGTTCCTCATGTTTGTCTAGAGGTCTTCTCATCAGGGCTCTATAAATACAGAACTACGGCAGATATGTAATATTTAATGCAGCCGAACCGTGTATTACAATGCCGGTATGTGATGACTTTCAAAGAGAAAAGCAAGCACACTCGGAATAAGGTATTATTTTATTTTTTAAAAATGTTTTCGGTCTGTTTCCGGTATTTGTTAATGACGATGTGCTGTGAGATGTGAGACTGGAATTGCACAGGGGAAAATAACGTATCTTTAGATGTAGATTTTGTTAAACTAATATGTTTGCGCTGTGGACCAACACTATACATTGCCGGGAAGGGGGTAGCAATAAAGATAACACCATTAAACAGTTACACAACATAACAGAAATAATATCGATAGCAGCGTCCCTAGCAATCACCTTGGTAACAATGAAAACGTTGGACGCAATTTCCTGAAGTAATCTTCGTAATAACTAGCAAACTAAAGATCATGTACATCCACTGCACACATCATCTGAAATAACAACTCATATTTCTCGCATCAAATGACATCAAAACGCATTTTAATGGCCAAACTAACTTTAAAATAGGCATTTTACACCGAGAATAAAACGAAGTTGGGCCATGTTTTTTTTCTGCAGGGAGAAATTTGAAGATCACGTGATGTCAAACAGAGCACATGGTGTAGTCCAAACGATAGCTGGGGATTCTGGGTAGTGTAGTGTCTTCTGCCATCCTTTACTCCGAAAAAAGATTTGTTTCTCCGAATCGAAGGGGAAAAATACAAAAGCATTGCACACAATTTAAACCAATCAATGTTGTGTAATTAACAAGGATAATCTGGTGTTTTTTAGTCGATGAGTAGTGCAGATATCACTGTAAAATCAATCGTCAGTAAGGGGAATACTTACTTCCGGGTGTACAATTCTCCGTTATCCAATGGGAATGGACGCTCTCATTGCCTTTAAGGGCAGTCGACACAAACGAATGCCGTGCTTCCATGAGCGTCCATAGGAGCATATGGACATCCCGGAAAGCTGAAAATGGACGCTAAGGGCACCCCCCTTTCGTTGAAAATGGACTCTAAGGCCCCCCCCCTTGCGTTGGAAAAAGGTGGCAGGGGACTTGACATAACGTCAACATAGGCCGACCTGGGAGTGAGGATGTGTTGGCCAGACACCTCCATGCTTTCCAGACATCACCAAGGCAGCATGACACACTTCACTTATAATCCTTCATCAAATGCATCTAATACACCCATTTAACATTCAAAGAAATCAGCTTTGCCACTAAGCTATGATTGGACAATTGCGATTTTTAGGAGGGGTTTATAAGCAATTTCCTTATCAGACATTATTCTATAAAAATTATTTAGGTCCAATCCTGTTTGTTCTCTCAATATCTTTCTTTTGAGGTCATTACACTTGACCCTCAAATGTAAGCTCTTCATGTTCAGTTAACATCGCCAAACCACAGCCATTGGTCAGCACCAGTCATAGGTCAGCAGGACGACTCAGCACTTCACACTGAGTGCAGGTTGGGGGATGGGAGTGTGTGAGTCAGAAGGGCAGGGGGTTGGGAGATGGAGGAGCAGAGAGAAGGGGAAGCCCAGACACCTCAATCCCCCAGGAAAGGACCAGTAGGCTGGGTGTGACGGTCATGGGACGTAGGCATAATGAGGATACATCACGGCAGCAATGAGGTGCTCTGCAGGCGCACACACCAACAAGCAGGCATACACACTCCGACTCCAATGGCCCACACAGATGTCAAACCTTAGAGCTGATCATGGCAGAAGATGTCAAATAAGCCTCAGTCTCAACCAGAAATCCCACTGTAAAATACAACTTCAGAATCAGAATCAGAATACCTTTATTCGTCCCACAGAGGGGACATTTACATTTTCAGTGAAGCAAGTTCAGTATAAGACTGTGGGAACATGCTTTTTCTTCCACTCTTCTCTGGAGTCTGTTTGCTATTTCTCTGGGAAAGAAAAGCAAAACTTTTCCTGTCGCCTTCAGCCACCGCCGATGCCGAGCAGTAAAGTGTACAGCGTGCAGTAAAATAAAATGAGGTGTGGAGAGAATTGGACTGATCTGCAAAGCCATTGGCTGCCGTGAGCGTTGTAAAATAATAACACTCAGTCATAAAACAAAGTGCTTATTAAATCATTTTAAACAATATCGCACAATGTGGTGTGCTTCGCGAGCGTTTCAATAAAAACAAGAAAAATATCTCAGGGGGAAAGCAGCTGAACAATCCAATTTAATTTAATAAGTTGATCATCATCACAGCGCTGAGTAAGACTTTTGGGAGGCCTTGGTGGCTGATCTCCTCCCAGCACTATCAATAAAGTCACACTTGGCCATTATGTGGCCATTACTTGGACAATAAGTGACAATTGTACATCAGAGGAGCAGGGGAGAACAGTCTTACTAAACTAAGCCTGGGGTTTCTCCATGTGTGGTGAACAAGGCCATGCATGTACACAAAATGCATATATTATACTGTGTAGCACTTTGTCAAATATTGTATTTTCAACCCCAAGTAGTGACCATTAGAGACTTTTTTCTATCTAGTATATGCACACAAACACACTGATGTCCTAACGCCTATACGATCTGCACTCATTCTTTCACACTGTCTGGCCAGTGATTTCATTTTGTTGCTATATTGAGCTGCAGTGAAGGGATTTCTACCACTATCAGTGTAATGGAGGGCTGATAAGGAAGATACAACGTAAGGACTGTAACTGGGACTGCAGCTTTCAAATGGATTTGTGCATCAGCAAATAACGAAAGGATGGAGAGTCATGCAGTTCAGAAAGAGAGAAATCATGAGCCGCACTAGAAAATGTACGTGATCAACTAGGTCAAATGGATACAGACACTTTGCACAAAAGCAAAGCTGAATGTAATCTAAAATAGTTCCACTGTATAGCCCCCTTAGTAGACAGGGAACACTGATCTTATGTCAACATCATCACCGCAATATTAATTTAGGTAATCTGCATTTCCTGCTTTCCCTGTGCTTTTACTTTGGTCTTTGCACAAAATACCTTTTTGCAATTATATCATACAATTTTTAATGCAAACATTTCAAAGGCTTTATAAATCAATATCCCTTGTGACACAGTTATATCAAAGCAAATTGCTGTAAATGTAATATTAAATAGATTTAAACCGTCAAATCTCACCTAGTATGCTGCTGATCTTCAGATTACTTCAATACTTTGATTTTCCCTAGGGATGGCTATAATGAAAGGAATGGATACCAATTACTAGAAATGAAGGGCAAACAAAGGCAGCAAGTGACATGCCATTAGTCTGTGAGGTTGATGTGCAGCTGCTGTCCTCATTGTTACTACTCATTCTTAAATTAGCATTGTAGTTTGAGTTATCTGCATTGTGAAACATTTTTTAAGTTTTCACACTATGTTACCTTCTTGTTTGTGGTCTGTACGACAACAAATACATTATGTATATGGTTTGTCTTCTTGTCTACTTCTCATTTGATACATTTTCTTCTCCCCCAAAACTGGTAACTGTTTCTTTATATGTCCAGAAACTAGGACAATTTAGTTGCCTTACCTGTGAATTTATTTGTGAATGAAGAGGGTTTACACATACAATCGTTGTCGTTGTTTCTTTCATTCCCTGCTCCATCAATCAAGGTAAAGGAAGTGCTTCATTCTGGAGGAAGCAAAAGTCCTTTATGAAGCTGACTGAAGTTGGGGCCATGTACAAGGTGAAATATGAAGAGCATTACATTGGGAAAACTAGGAATAATTATAAAAAACTGCTGGCTTAAACACCCAGTCTGAAAATCAACATTTTGCTTAAGATTCATAATCCATAAAGCATGATGCTAAACACCGGCTTGCTCATACTGTAATGACTGTATGTAAGGAATTGTATTGTGTTGTTTGCGTCTGGGTACTGTCTGTACTACCATGTGTACTCCATAATTAGCTTACTAGCTTCCCAATATTTTGGAAAATGTTCCCGATAATTAAAAAACACACTTTTTTCTCAAAGGTCGTGCAAAATCCCAGGAATGTAAATCTGTTGTCACCCTCTAAGTACACTTAAATATATTGAGATTTTTCTCTCTGCTTTTTAAAATCAATACTCAAATATTTGAATTCTCTATCCAAGTCTCCAATGTCTTCAA
The DNA here is from genome assembly GCF_902827115.2 of Pseudochaenichthys georgianus. NCBI lineage: Eukaryota > Metazoa > Chordata > Actinopteri > Perciformes > Channichthyidae > Pseudochaenichthys > Pseudochaenichthys georgianus. The sequence continues at coordinate 23,939,704 of NC_047513.1, read as the reverse complement.
AACCGAGAACTAATGATGGCTAAGAGGATAAAGACGAGGAAAGATCAACACCTCGATCCAAATAGGGTTCCCCCAGGAGACTGTTCTGGTTCACCACCCATCATCCTAATAGCTGTTTCTCAAGAGGTGACACTCTAACCAGCCCTGTTCAAGCCCTTCATTTCAATATAATCAAACCAACTTCTAAAATATATTCAAGACTTGATGTTACATTTTTGCAAGAAGCTATAATTTTGACGATTTGATTCAGATCAGAAGGAGAAACAAATGAATATTCCTGTACAAATTACAGGGCCCTATACAGAACACCACAACATGTATTTAGTTGTTAAAATAGGACAACAACAAGCCACTCACAAATCTATTTGTGCTCAAGAGCTGAGCCGGAATATGAGTGAAGATTGGGGAGCTGAAATCAAGTCTTATATCTTTTTAATTCCCTCAAATTCTGTTCCCCTTAAGTAACAGAAGCTCATTAACACGTAAGATGTTGAAAGCCCTCAATAACTATAGTTACAAAAAAGCAAAATAACTTGGGTACAATCTTGTCTGTACAAACTGTAGTAAGATAAACATGCCAAGTCTTCAAATAATGATATCTCTCATTGTGCAGACAAATGGTTGCATGTTAACAACAGTGGTGCTGCTGTTCAATATGCTTTAATTTTTAACATGCATGTTCTTGAAATGTACATGCTAAGGATCTTTTCCACAACACATTTCAGACTATTTATATGAGCACATTGAATACAGAACATAAAGCTGACTACATTCAACCTCAAATATTCTCACATTTAAAATAAATGTAAAAGTAGTGATTATTTGTCATAGAATTCTAGCTTGAAGTTGACAATAACACATGTATATATATTCAAATCAAACCAAAAGTGAGGATGATATGAATGTATTGTCTATAAAATAGTAGTAGTACCTTAGCTTGATGATTAATAGCCAATTGATTAAAATATCAAGCCTAGGCAAAGGTTTGATTGAACGGAGATTTCGTCTTGTGTATTTGTTCTGCTGACCATTTCACAGTGCTTTACTTTTTCCGATGGATATTTTAGATTGAGGACATGAAGTGTATATGTTTATTTCTTGAAAAACAAACTAAACGAAGCAGAAATGTTTAATCGGATTTACCTCTTCCGTATTCCTGGCTGCAAGTGCAGTCGCGGTTAAACTGCCACACACCTGCTTAAAAGCTCAAGGAGCAGACCACGTTAATTGGTAGGGGAGTAGATATTGCAGAGACGGCGTCAATTTGTGTTAATTTAATGGTTTAATCAAAAATGTATGTACAGGTTATTAAGTAGGCCTCTACAGTTTTACTTGTAAACATGTATTTGAATGTAGGTATACATGTAATGTGTTTTTTATAATAATTATTGATTAGTCTCTATGCCCCGCTCGAATATAGTATTTTACAACTTCTTACCTGGCGCGGATCGAAAAAAGGGCAGCTCGTCACTCTGTTTGAAACTGTTACCATGCCGTGTCCGAATGTGATGTGCGGATGTCATATGCCCAACGGCCTTTATTACATTGTGGTGTTGCTGTGTTCGCATTTGTGGATATCTACGAATTAGAGCTGGTGTGGTGTCCGCTGTGATACTAATCCACTTCGTGCTGATAGGAAAGATAATTGTGAAGCAAAAGGGCATGTCAAACCCTTCGATAGGCCCTGCTTGTGTGTGGCTGTGAACTTTGGCGAAGATAGGCTATAATTTAATTAATTACAATGATTAAATCCCAACCGGATTTGGGGATTTGTTCAAACATGGATATCATTTTCAATGTGCGAGGTTTATTGTTATCTGTCTTTGAATCCATACCCTCTTTTTAATGTGTTAATCTCTGTACAAAGACAAACGTTGTGAGTTCATTTGGATTAAAGATTTTTTTATTTAGTCCACAAGGTAGCATGACTGCAGAAACCCTAAACATATTCGGTTCCTGATTTGAACAGAGCTAAATAAGTGGATCCTTTTATATGCGAAATCCATCTTGCTCTGTTTTTGTTGCTCTTGTATGTCACATAAGCACGTAGCAGCCTGCCCATTTTCCAGCTGCATAGGCTAGCTGTCTCCGGTGCACCGTAAATAAGGTTGATAAACACGCCGCCGAAAATGACTTTCACGCGTCCCCCGATTGATTTAACGTGACCCCCGTTTCCAAATGATATTGGAAGCCTATTTAAACAGATGAAGGTTTAAATTGTCTTGCTTGTATGCGCATTAATCTCCCATTCATCATCATTACTGTGTGATTGGTCTGTCCACGCCTCCGCCAGCCCCTTGCGTTACGACAAGGGCCTGTAAATTAGGATGTAATCCAATTTAAACAGCGGTAGCAGCAGCCACAGATCCATTTGGTGTTTCTTTTTCTTTTTTTGAATTTGCTGTCGGTCGACAGCTGCAGTGCACCGCCCCTATCAAAACGCTTTGTGCTAGTTGTGGGAGCTGAGGAGCCCTGAGCCAATTCTCACTAATAGGATCTTATACGGCTGATGTAATTGGTGTTATGTGCGCAATCTATGAGCCCATCATATCAGTCATACGCAATCTTTCAGCGATTAAATGGCATGTTGATGCTGGATTAGGCCGTTGAGGATTCAGTCATATCGTTTATGCAGTGAGGGGAAATGGGGTTCCATATGCGCTCAGTAAATGTGGTTGTAATTCGCCTAACTTTAATGTGTCATTCTGGCACAGTGTGGCGCGGCTTTAGAAGATGATCGTATAGTGCTACTGCTCCTGTGTAACCAGGTGCAAATCAGATCCAAGCTTTAAAAAGAACCCGCTATGAAACCAGAAGTTTGGAGAGACTGCGTCTCTTGAATAATCCGCTAGCCTGATTCGTTCATCTTTTTTATGGCACAGTTTTATTATGCACAAACCAAAGCCATTTTCCTGCATGACCCGTGTCCCTATCAGGCTTAAAGACACCGGCTGATAGTTTACATAAATCTGCCTTGTGGTTTCGCCCCGACCCAGGCGGCTTAAACGGTGTATTATTCCAAACATATGCATTTTAATCAGCTCGGTCACACTTACAAGAACTCCAGTTAATAAGGCCATCAATCAAACGCGTGTGCGGGAGGCAGTAGTGGGAGAAGGGGGGCTCAGCGGTGCGGTGTGTGTGGGTGCAGTCCTGTCTGATTAGGATGAACCTTTTACCTAAAGCATGAGAGGAGAATGAAAATGTAGTTCTATATAAAACATGTTTTTGTGTCGTTTTCCATTGACACAGTTGTTAATAGAGGACTTAATGAATTAGCTTTATAGTTGTTATTTAGTATTAAGGCTGGTGGACAGTATCTCAGCTACAAATAATAATCAAAAAGCTTTGCAATCTTGCTTGTTAGATTATAGCTGCATAATTACGCAATAGGCCAATCGTTTTTGCCAGGTGGGCTCTGCATGGCCAACGCTAAATGCAACCATCTCTCCACTGCATTACTGCAATCACTTGTGATCTCTCCCATGCATGGAGTAAAACACCGTTTAAAATGTTTATTTGTGTGTCTCTCTGAGGGCCACAGCACCCCTCCAATAGCTATTACGCGCAGAAAACTCTTTTAATTTGCGCAGCCCTGGTCAAATGCGGCCAATTAAGATTGGTGGCGGGCCTCTGCGAATCATCGATCTCTTTGCATTTCCAATACCTTCAGACAACTAATTTTGTCTTGTCTATATTAAGTAGTCGGAGAGAAAATATGAGTGGCTATAACGGAGCTCAGGGACCACTTAACTGTCACGGGCAATCTAGTGGTCCCATCAGGAGATATGGGCGCGCTCTGGTGTTGTGACACCAACCACTTGAGAACCAAATTCGTTTTATTATTGCAGGGGGGAGGTAGACCAATTGTGAGTGTAGAAAATCCTTAACCACCCAAATGAAAAGATACCTGAAGAAAATACTAGTTTAAATCAGTTTGTATTCTGTTGTCTTGGTTTGAATTATTGAGAGATACTGTTTTTAAATTCTCATTTTCTCAGTTGTGCTGTACGGGCTCTTTGAATGAATCATAAAGGCGTTTAGAAAAAAATACTCAATTGATTCTTTGACAGTGTTTATTGCAAATTAGACGATTAGGACAACTCAGTAAAAATAAGAAAATAAAACAAACAGTCACTTATTAGTCCGCTTTCTCAGCCACTAAACTGGCGCCACAGTGCAATAAAAATATTTAAAAAGAGGCCTACAGGCATATATTAATCACATTTTCATCTCATAGAAGAACTGTCTCTTGTATCGTTAAGGGAGGGAACTGAAAGAGTGTTTTATATACTTAAAATGTTCACTTTTATTTATTTATTATTTTATCATTTTTGATTGTCCTCTCTCTGTCTCTCTCTCTCTCCATCCTCTTCTGGGTCCTTCTTCTTCTCTTCCCCCCTCTTCAAACCGTGCTGGCTGTAGTAATCCGTTCCCTCGGCGCCTTGTTACCTTTTGGCAGTAACGATCCCTTCCTGGTATTATCATTAATTCAACACTCAAAAATCGCCGGGTCGTACATATACATCACTTAATAATTTCACTAGCATCTGCACATTTCGGGCCGGGCCGCAGCGGAGGGCCCCGGTGTGGAGAGCTGCTTTATAATGAGACGGCCGCAGTCTGTTAACAAATCCCCTTGTTAAAAAGAGACATGGAAAGCATCATTCTCGCGTAACTAACAATACACGTAGGTCAATTTAGACGCGTAAAGAGAGGAGATGCCATAATAAAAAACTTAACGCCAATCCATCTCACATTTATTTTTTTCTGGATTCCCCTTTCTGTCAATTATCAAATGAATGTTCTGAAAATCTAATTTGTGTCCATGTCGTCATATGTCAGCCTACTGCTCTGGCTCTGTAATGGGATTATTATTTTTTCAGTATAATGGGAGATCAGTTGTGCGTCACATAGCTGGAGATCTGGCTAATTATCTTGCCTCTGATTTAAGATGGTTTTCACTGCTAACAGGCTACCTCCTCATGCTGTTTCAGTCCCGATCATATAATCTGTTATGTTAAAAAAAAAACTTATGTTAAATGCTTATATATAACTACAGCTGGTGTGTTTTGGTTTTATCTGGTCAGAGGCACTTCTTCCCTCTGGTCTAATGTCACAGGTGAAGATTTGCTGAGCACTGAAGGCGTGAAAGTGACAAAAGCGTCAGTCCTGCTAGTTGGGGAGCAAGCGAAGTCCGAGCCAGAGGGCCTGGTTGAGATGCCGTTGGATTGACTTGAGTGACAGGCCAGACAGGAGCAGGGGCTTCCTCCGGGTCCGAGGCCGTGGTGCGGAACCGGGTACAGGGAGGGATGTCTGAAGGCGCACAGGAGCTCCGGCCTCGGGTAGGGATGAGACAGCATCCGGAAACTGTCGAGGGAGCGCAGGGGGTTTGAGAAAGGGGTGGCAGTTGGAACCGAGCCAGCTCCGACACCAAGGTGGGAGTAGTAAGGAATCGGCAGGTGGGTTGGGAAGGGGTAGGGCAGGTTCCCCGTGGCCGCTGCGTGGCTCATCATGTAGGTGTAGAAGGCCGGGTCTGCGGGGTGAGGCCACGTCATTGCCAGACGCTGCCGCTTGTCTTTCATCCTGCGATTCTGAAACCACACCTGGCAGAGACAGAGACACACCGAGTCAAATATTAACCACAGGCCACACTGATCCAAAGACAAACAACAATAACAAAAGCAGATAGTTCATACAGTACTTCTGCTTTTACGCACGACTTGAAATGCAGAAAGAGTTCTTGAATTCAGTTTTGTGATTTATATGGACGTTTATTTCTCACAAGGTGCATTTGTTCGTTGAAAACAGAAAACAAATTATACAACAGGCCTGTGCATGGTTAAACCATGTATATGTGCATGTATCCTGCATATTATAAGTTATTCTTGATATTTGGTTATGAGTTTGTCTTTCGCTTACTTTGTGGTGTTTTTGCAACATTTCTTATATGTAGACTGTGCAAATTAATTGGAGAAATATTTGTTTTATGAGCAGTTCTGCGAGATTTCGTTTTGATAGAGCTTTCCAAAAACAAGCTCGAATATGTGGTCGTGTACTGAGCAAGAGGCCTGATTCAGCTCTGTTCCTTTGAGATTTAAGCATCTTACCTTGATGGTGGTTTCAGGTAGATTTAAGGCGGCCGCCAGCTCGCACCTCCGCGGCCTGGATACGTAGTTCTCCCGGTAAAATTCTTTCTCCAGCCGTCCGATTTGCTCCCGGGTGAACGCTGTTCGGTATCGGCGAATCTGATCCGCTGTGTAGGACATAGATCCCGGTCCTTGGACCATGTTTCCCGGGTCAACACAAGTCTCCGACGGGTGACCTGGAGAATCCCCATTTCGACCTGAAACAGTATACAGAATAATTCATCAGATTTAAGAAGCATGCTTAAAACACATTCAGAAGAAAAAATTCCACCCAAAACACATCGAAATGTTTAATTTATTTCATTCGATTCGTAATTAATAAGCTATATAGGCTTGCTAATTTCATTGTTTTACCTCTCTGTTCGTCATTTTAATTGTGAAGGGTCTTCCTAACATAATTTTAGCTCAGACAACTCTTCATTTTCTCTTAACATTTACCTGCTAATATTTGTATTCATATTTTTTTCAGAGTATTTTGATTTGATGAAGCATCATTTTAAAATAAGGACAGAGGTTGTATTGTTGTCATTCGTTGGCATAAGTCCACCGGTTTGGTTTGAGGTAAATAGAGCTGGAAATACTTAGTTATTTATAATAATCTGAATGTCTATTCAAATATTGTCGTTGTATGTAACACATTTGTACGCACATTGCAGTCTTAAGTCATTGTGCCCAAGAAGATGCCCAACATTTCTTATGTTAGGGGCCTTCTCGTTTGGTGTTTGCTTGCGGTTTACATAACATCCTGCATTCTTCCTCATGAATGCACACATAGGCTTTGCTTTGTACGAGTTACCAGTCAAACTAAGAGGGAGACAATGTCTAAGATTGTGGGTGTCACCTCACCGTGTTTCCAGCGACACTGGTCTCTTCACAGAACAGCTGTGCAGCACCGACTGCGGTTTTATTCTTATGTCACTGACGCTAGTGCATTGCATTGAGGATTTTGATTTTATCGTGCAGTTTTAGATATAATAAATGCACATTTTAGAGTCATTGTGTTTACTGACGCTTCTGATTGTAATAATGCACGTTGGTATTTAATCTGATCATTGTCACGACCATGCAATCACAGAAAACCCGCAGTGGCATCCGGCTCCCAGCCTACCTTTAGCTGTGGGGTAGTCCATGCTTTCAGGCGTGCAGCTGACATCAATTTCCTCGTAGAAGTCAGACTCTGTGTCTGAGCTGCTGCCGTCTTTGTGGGGACGATCTCTCCGGTGTCTCTCTCCGGACGAAGACCTGCCAACTGGTCTCATTTCGGCGCGCATATTCCTCCGTGCGCTCTCCTCCATTACCAGCTCCGCTCTGTCCCGGGAGTAGGGCGCAGCGCCGGGGCTCAGACAGCTCCTGTGGCCCGGCTTCCCCTGCGGTTCTCTTGCGGGGCTCCTGATAGCTCCGGACAAACTGGAGCCGCTCTTGACAAGCTGACCTCCCTCCGCCAGCATCACCATCTCCTCTCTGCTTTCCATCACAAGCACGACTTTAAAAAAAAGTGTTCGCAAGAGCCGTCAAAACCAAGGCGATGATTTTCAGGTTGGAGGGGTGTGTGTGTAGTGATGGTGGGTGGGGGTATTGAGTCCTAAGGAAAAGGAGAGGCTTTTTGAAAAGAGGGGATGCTATCCGGTCTGACCCTGAGAGAGGAGCGCTCCAGAGTGCGCAGTGGGAGCTCTGGGAGGGATCACCATTTACCCTCTCTCTCTCTCTCTTTCTCCGGAGCTGTCATTCTTAATAGGCCAGTCGTCATGATGCCCCCCGCCCCCCCTGATGACGACACGCATTGATTGGGAATGGGTAAACAGACGGCAGCGTCGAAATGGAGGTGGGGGGTGTCAGAGAGGGCATAAAAGGCAGCCATGGAAATCTATCTTTCTATCCATCTCGTTGTATCTAGCTATCTTTTTTACATATATATATATATCTAGAATTTTCAGATTTTTTAAAAAAAAAGCTTTTAAAAAGATGTATGTTCACATTTGTATACGATTGAAATACATCTTACCAGTTTCAACTGAGGCAATGCATATGGTGGAGTTTATGATAAAAAAATAAAACGTATCAATCAAAGTGATTTTTCTATATGCGCGATTTAGTGCAACCCCCCCCCCCCTCTTCTCTTTGCCTTTAGTGCCTCCCTAATCTCCACCTAAAGTGGAGTCAAGTCAAGTCCTCAAAGGTCAAGTCTTGCAGTCAGAGTTTAGAGATATGAAGCCATTTGACATGAAGTCCTAAAAGTCATCATCTTAAAATAGAGCAGCACCCAGGCGGAAAGCATAATTAATTATTTCTGTCTTTTGTATTATTATCAGGAATATACACGTGTGTATGTCCTATACATTTAAAATGTAATCTTTAATTTGAAAAACAAATCTGAAATGCACTTATTTCTCCCTTACCTATACTTGTAAACCACACATACAAATGGCGTGCAGCTGTAACAGTGGTTTTAAAAAAGAGCAGTAATGGGTGAGGCTTTTTTATTCTTTTTGGTTCCTAATTTTAAATAGTCCAGTGATTATGAAACATAATGAAGGAAGAGTTACTTCATGGCTTTAATAACATTTAGAAACTGTGGCAGGTGTGAGGAACTCCCACAAAATAACTTCATGTGTCTTTAGAGAACAGGTATATACTCTCCCTGATCTCATGTGGATGAGACAGTTGTGTCAAATCTTGGTTCAGTGTATGCGTGATATTAATTGTAAAGGATGCAGTACCCACGATGTCCACTGAATGTTTTCTGGTGTTGATTCCACTTTAGGCTTTGATCGAGTTCACTCTCCTATTCTTCCTAACTAAAATGGGCTGCCATTTTATTCAACTTTTTTTTCAGTGGCCAAAACATTTACACATGTGATTGCAAAACCACATGTGCCTACAACCTAAATGCTAGTCTGATATCAGAAATTATGTTTTCTTTCCATTTGTTTGCAGAAAATCATTTTATGCACCTTTCCAAATTCAAAGGGAATACAAAGTTTAGTTAATATTAAAATATCCTGTGATCTGACATTGTAAATACTGTATTTACATGTGAACAGAAAACAAAGTTGAGTAGGCAGTTTCTAGTCATATACAATAATACAATATGTTGCTGTCTTCTGTTTAGGGGGGTCATCTCACCTTTTCACATAACAATATTATGGATAGAGACATTTACTATCACACATTTTCAAGTGACGCTCACTGTTATCCATTATGCTTAATATAATAAAGCAATACAAAACAAATTATACCTGGGAGCTTTGTATAATTGAAGAACAGCAAGATATTAGGGCAGCATTAGTGATCAGTTAAGCTGCTTTGTTGTATTAAATCCTGCACCTGTTCCTTACCTAAGCATATGATTTATAATAACACCCTAACCACTCTGTCCTCCGATATGTTTTCATGATTTGGTGAAATAGCATTACTTTATAACCTGGTCTGTTTAGAAACAGCCTTCTCCCCCCGGCTTGTGATCAGATTAAGCAGCAGTAGGTTTTGTTGGTACACTCGGACGGCCATGTCGTGTAGAGAGAGTGAGTCATTTGGTCTCTCAGGAGATGCAGTCAGGCTGTGCAGCTCCAGTAGCCTCCGCTGTCCTTGTGCGCCCTCGCCTGTCCGAACGAGGGAAGAGGCCCAGAGGCGGCAGCCCCCTCCCCCAGCCAGCTGAGGAGCTGAGGGAAATTCCTTTGGCTTTCTCCCCCGACTCTTTCATCTGGCCAGCAAAGGCAAAAAGTAAACCTCTCTCACTCAGACGATTGGATGTTGTTGCTTTTGGGCATAGTTGGTACAAACTTTTATCTGAGGCTGCTTTGCAAACATAGCTACAACTCGAAGTATATAAGAAAAAAAGTTCCCTTAGTTTACAACTTTCTCTCATTTGATTTAATGAATGTTGATTAAGTGACGTAAACTCCCAATGTATAAAAAGTGAGTTGTGTTTCTTAGACAGAACCAATAGCACGAATACACAGTAGATCTTTCTGCATGCTGTTATTGAAGAACAGGAACTGGAAATGCAATGAAGGAATTTCTCAAACACACTTTAAATATTTGGAAATATAGTAAGAAGGAAAAGCTAATGCGTTTTTTTGATGTTAGTCTTTGTGGTTCAAGGTTAGTTGAATGCTGTAAAACTCGTGAATCTGCTCATTTATATTGCCTAGCCCTGGTTGTTAAAAATAAGGTTGAGCTTGTGCATTATTTCCCTTATCGAAAATGTTTTTATAGCAGTGCATATAGTAGCCTATGTTACAAAGGCTTTTTTGGATTCAGGCAGATCACTCCCGAAGCTGTATACGCATATTTTCTTAAAGACACAAATAGTAGTTCGACATTTTAGTTGTGATTTCCAAACCATAAAGATGGGTCACCGTGCAGTCTTTCAGTGAAGCACTGCAGATATGCTAAAGGTCCCATTGTTTTGCTACTTGGAGTTATGGGTTGTGTCCGGGGCAGATGGGATCTTGTGATCATCCGGAGATAACACTTAGAAAGCGTTTTGCGCAACAGATGAATGACCTTGTGGGTTTACAGTAGTGTCACTTATATAGTGTGTGTTTTAGATAGTGAAGGACAGCGGATGGGTTTTGAGAGTTTGCTGATTGTGGAACCGTTTTATACTTTATTTACAGGCAGGAAAGATCATGCATTGCATTGGATAAAAACATGTTTGCCCAAATTCTGCACATGTTTGGCGGCAGAAGTGCCGAAAGTGGACCGCAGTCATGGCTCTGCTTCAGTGTCTAGTTTTGCAGGGGGAGATCAAAGAGGGGGAGCGCCCCCCACGGCAGACACTGCAGAATGCGCCCACTCAGTTTTACTAGCCAGCCCAACTTGAACTTGACCATGGAGCCTGCGCAGTATGCATGTAATCCAATCCATGGCCCTGGCAGTGCAGAGCTGACAGAATATTTGCTTTTTAGCAAAAAAAGCGTTTCATCGTGTGAATGAATGGAGTTGGCGGATGTTCAGTGTGCAGCAAGCTGAGGTGCAGTGCGTTGAAGGAGTCAGAACCTGAAAGAAAATACCATCTAGCCTCTCCTTCATTATCGTGGCCCCTCCCGTCTCCGCTGCTTCAACTTGGCCTTGAAACAGGATGCTACCAGAGAGTTAACTCGCTGACCTTGGAGCGAAACATGTCCTGATGACTGTACAGCTGGAGGTCCCCGCGCTGTAAGACCCACTTTTATCGCTATTCCATCCTGCGAAGCTATCACACAAATGGCTTAGCAAGCCTCTGAGATCAAGCCTGTATCACCCTATTAAAGGGGCAAACATCATTGGCATGGCTTACCACCAATTCAGCAGTAGCAAGGGAACACACCAGGTGCAAAGCCCTGACGTTTCACAAGAGTGCATGTTTACGCTGCGTCCCTGGCATCTTTGAGAAAGGTGATATTTATAAGTCTGCCTGGCTGAAAATGGGTTTTTATTTTTAGAGAGTGTTCTGCAAGTGTATGTCCCACTGTTTCGTAATATGTTTAACGATGTTAGCTGCTTATGGATCGGCCAGAGGTAGATTTGAGATGATTTCTGTGCATAATTTGTAGAACTATCTTCGTATGGAGGTGCTGATGTTGTCCGTCTGCAATGTAGCATTTAGACTAACATTCAATGAATTTGCATTGGATTGAATGTGTGTTACTAAAAGCCCCGACAGAGAGCTGTGTTTCTTAATTGGAGCTTTTTGATTTGCTATGTCGAATGATACATTATATTGCGTTTGCCATGACTTGAGTGACTCATGGATAGCAGTATGCAAATAAGTCTTGGAATATTTTTGAGTAAGATTTTGGAATAAGTTTACATCTTAAAAATGTTTCGGCCCTGTTACAATTTTAATGGATGAGTCGAGATGAAGGCGAAAGTTAATAAATAGCATGCTGTTTAAAAATGATCTATCTCTAAACCTACATCACATATTTATACATTTAAAAAACGTGGGAAAGCTATAGCTACATTTTCTATAATTTGATGATGCCTTTATAAGTAATGAAATTGAACGAAACGTGCAAGTATCTTAAATATAAACTTACTGTTTTATTATGCCTTTAAAAATCCTCAGTATACAGTTTTTAAAGAGGTACAAATGTTTCCAGTTTAATTGTTTAAGCAGATATCTCCTTTATTTATACATTGTGACGATTGGTCGATCTTTAAATGCAGGTCAGCTGATACTCAATGTTTGCGACTATTTTCGTTTTGTTTTGACTCGATCTCTTAAACTCACTACAGCATCTTAGTATTAAAATGCAAGTGGAGACATGCGTTCTCTGTTTACGCATTTTATTTTTTAAATAAGGAAACAACAAATCCTCTGAAATATAACAGGTGTAAGCGTTTCGTCCCAGGACACTGTCTTATTTAAAAAATAATGTTATTACATTAGTTTTCTATTTTATTATACACTATTTGCAGCTTATATTCGAGGTGCAGTATACTACAGACTGGGAAGTAATATTTGTATTTCGGCCTTTGTGCTTTAAGCAGTAGGCCAAAATGGCAGATTCTGAATATATTCAGAATCTGCCATTTTGGCCTACTGCTTAAAGCACAAAGGCCGATATGCCATTGTATCCTCACGATGATGATTACGGTAATTACTAACAACAAAGAAATCAGCAACAGCATCAATGGTGATACAAATGCAGTTAATAATGATGTTAATAATATGACGAGCAGGTTTAAAATGCATAGTTTTCCGTATAGGAAAAGTATACGAGTACTTACATTTGTTGTATCGTTAATATTAAGTCTTTTTTTTACCGTGTGGTTACTAGTAGGAAAGCGGAATAAGAATGGCACAAAGATTACTGCAATAATTATGCATTTTAAAGAGAGTACTAATTCCTATTCTACATCCATGCATTTGCAAGCCTGTGAATTAAACAAACTGCATATACCTTCATATGTTTTATATAGATTCCTGCATGCCAATAAATGATTTCACATGCAGCTCGCAGAAATTGAAACGTAACGGCGAGCGTGAGTCAAAGGCGCGCACTATAAGAACACCTTAGGAATGAAACTTTCCAGTTAACTGTAGACCTTTTAGTGGCTGCCTGCATGTGTGTGTTTCGGATTTTGAAGTGGGTCCGTTTCTCTTGTTATTTTTATGCAATCCTTTATAATCACACCGCAGGCCACCGTCCAGAAAATATAGAAAAGTCAAGTGTGGGACCGCCCTGTGGTTCCCTGCTTTGACCACAAAAACATATTGGTTGTTATGTTTTGACAACTTTTTGACAACCGTATACTTTAAACACGTGTCATCATCAACCAGACCAACATGGCTGCATGCAGATCGTCTAAGCAGCCTGTTTTATAACAGATGTTATACTATTAACAATATAAATATATAGCTGAGCATAACTTTATATGGACCTACTTTACCCAGGCTTCAGGCGCTGAGGCCGGGGAATATATGTGCTCTTTCTCTCTCGCGCTGCGTAATTTAGATGCCAGTGTAAACAGGGGGGTTGAACCTTCATTGTGACCTCAGAGAAAAGTCTTCAGAATGTGCTGCCAACTCCCAAAATGCGGGACCTCCAGGAATCACTGCGATTTATAAGGGAGGGTTCATATCGAATGTAGTGATGGTTTAAATCCACTATCAAATACGATCTTGGATGTTATAAAAATAACATTAAATTATGACTATTATTGTTGGGTCCTTGCTATCTTCCAAATATTTCTCAAGATAACTAAGAATTCAGTGCCAAATCAATGATATTTGTGCGTGTTATACGTGTATCCCGTGTCCCTTTGGCGGGACATTGTGTTAGCCACTCCAATAAAGAGTGTGTGCCTGTGTGTCCATTGTACTTTGGGATGTCTCATGTCTGGACTGAACACATGTGCGCCCAGCGGCCACCTTGGCGAGGGCTCATTGTTGTTGTGACTGCAGGACTTTAGTTTCTTATGCTGTATGGAGGATATTTCATTCAGGGATGATTTATGTTTGATCCATGTTGAGATCTTTTTATGATTTGAACAAAATAATGTATGCATTGGCTATAATGCAGATAGGTGTCAAATGTATCTTGACAAATGACAGGCCAATGTATGGTAGGGTTAATGATTTATGGAACTTTGTTTATATTGAGGCTGTGAGGAAATTGACAACAGGCTAAGCCTTGTGCAGCTACTCCATGACTCATAGTTGTTGCTGCATGTTGCTGCTGAATGATTTAATTACTTAGCGTTTCTTGTATGATAACGTCAAGACGCACGCTGCAGTGAATCATACTTTATATCACTTTGCATTTTGGCTGTGTTTTTCTGTTTCAAAATTGCAAACGTGATGCAGACAATCTAACTTAATTTATTAAGAATATTGCACATAAACAGACTTAATTTGATAAATTGTGAACTGATAATACATGTACATTATTTAAAGGCATATATACTATTTCGCATTAGCCTTTTGTGTTTTCTAACAGTGAGTTTTTGCATGATTAACAGGCTAAGAAACTATAATAAGCGGGTTAACCCTGTGTTTAATGACTGTTATTTGTAAAAGGCTGTGTATTAATAAGCTACTTGTTTGCATGTGTTTCAACCCTATATTTCTTATTTAATTTACACAATACCCCAAAAATACTCCCACGTATAGTTTAAATAAATGATGTACTTCCCCTAGAAAAAACAGCCCATATTGTCACATTATTGTGGATATATACAAATACTATTCAATCTTTGTTATTTCTGAGTTATCTACATCTAAATCGCCATTGTTTTCTCTGATAGGCATTTGTTATGTTTAAAGCTCCCATTTTACACAAAACTGGAATGGTTTCAAAATGTTAGGCATACATCTGTGAATAGCCTATGCCATTGTTCGCAGTTGATCATTTTGTGCGTTGAAATTGAGTTTTTGATATATTGTATTTTTAATCTTAATTTCTGTATCATTAAAAACGAGTTGAAATGTGATTTAACATTATTTTATGTAGAGATTCAGTAAGTGGAGATTTCGCTTTGCCAAAGAAAGAAATAAGATGAGACCAAATATCCTTTTTTTATTGTATTTTTATTTTATTTACATAGATGTAATATACGTATAGGCGGGAAGCAAACATCTGCTGTTTTACGCACACGAGGCAGCTTCTGTTTATTTTCATTTAATAGTATACTTGCTACAATATCAATTGTACCAAATCTGATGGAGGATTTTAAAACTCAAAACAGTGAAAGCTCCACCAGGTCCATTTCCTCCAACATAGAATAGACGAATAGCGACTGGTCGTAAAAAAATAAACAGACCAGACACACACACACACACACACACACACACACACACACACACACACACACACACACACACACACACACACACACACACACACACACACACACACACACACACACACACACACACACACACACACACACACACACACACACACACACACACACACACACACACACACACACACACACACACACACACACACACACACACACACACAAGAACACACACAAGAACACACACACACGAGCGACAAGTCTACCCGGTCCCCTATTTTCAGAGATCAAGATCATTTTCACACATATGTGGCACAAACACCCCCACAAGATCTGCAAATAAAAAAACTGCAGCATTCCTTTTATATTTCCAACGCTGGGATACAAAAGTATAGGCACCACCCAAGTGAAGCGGGCACAGACTGGCTCGTGAGAATGAACGGTGGAGAAAACAAAATAATAGTAAAAGTTAATGTCCTCCAATAGCTTTCATTGGGACAGGAATTCTCACCCCTCTTCCGCTCTTTTCAAGCGCTCAGACGTCCCTTCAAAGCCCGAATAGCCCGACAGGCAGGATGGCTAGACAGCAACTTTCAACTTGACCTTGGCCTCCAGCCGCGTCTACTCCTATGTAAAAACACAGGCATTGCTTAGTCCATGACTCTTTTCGAACTTTGTATATTGTAAACATGTGGGAACTAGTTTGTGAAATAGCATCTTAAACCAGGATGTAACATCCGATTGTCTTTGTTTTTACCTGAAGTATATGTAGCTATTAAAAGAGCTGCTTGTATATTTGCATCTACAAATTCACGTAGGCCTATATGAAATACATCGACTCATACGGTTAGCAGTGTTTCATCCTTTACATTTGGTGTAGTACGGAAACGTATTCAATACGACGTATAGTGTAGGTATATAAACGCATAAGGGGGTGACATAATTATGTTTAGTTCCTTGTGGATCGTGTGAAACAATGGAACACAATATAATTGTACATTATGTTTGTATAACTGTGAATCTCCTCTTGTAAATGGCTGTAGAATGATACTCAGCTCCTGTTGCGATGCAGACAAAGGCTGATCAGTGTGCGTGCGTAAAGGCCATGAGTCTGTGTATATTAGTTATATAATGTAAATAGATGAGTAATACTTTCTTTGTTGACCACCTTTCAATAACCAACTCCTATGTGAGCTTTACACATAATAATAAACCTTGTTAACCATGTAATACAAGCATTTCGGATATATACAATCCATTGGGAATACAATATGCTAGCCTACTCTTATGTTTTATTTTTATTTTTAAAGAGTAAGGAACAATATCCATCTGAATTGAATAAGCAACGACAAAATATAAATCATCTAATAGGTACGGTCACCTTACCTCGCCGCATTTTTCTCCATTTAATTATCTGTACTGGGTGATGTTTACCGTCCTCTTTGCATAGCCCGGTCACGTGGTAACATCTGGGCCAATGACAGCTCAACCTCTACGCTCTTGTGCGCGTCAGAGTGGCATTACTCTCTGTGAACCAGTATCTCCTTTTCTCAGTCTCAGGGCTTTTTAAAAAAGAGCCAGAAGCTTCAATGTTGCATGCCGTGCTATGACAACGTCACTGCTCCTCCGTCCGCGCTGGGTCGACCCCTCGGTAATGTTCCTCTACGACAACGGTGGCGGTTCCGATGAAGTGACCAAGAACATGGAGGGTTTTGCTGGTGGCAACTTTGCAGCGAGCCAATGTAGGAATCTTATGGCGCACCCCGCGTCCCTGGCACCCAGCACGGCTTACTCTTCCAGCGACTTGTCCACCTCTGGTATGAGCGAACCAGTGAAACAGTGCAGCCCTTGCTCTGCAGCTCAGAATTCCTCCAGTGCCTCTTTGCCTTATGGGTACTTCGGTAGCGGTTACTATCCGTGCAGAATGTCGCATCACAGCAGCATAAAATCTTGCGGAACACAGCCCCCCTCCGCGTATGGGGAAAAATACATGGATACCTCTGGCTCGGGCGAAGACTTCACCTCTCGGGCAAAGGAATTCGCTTTTTATCCGACCTACACTTCAGGTCCATACCAACCTGTCCCCAGTTACCTGGACGTTCCCGTTGTGCCAACGATCAGCGCGCCTTCAGAGGCCAGGCACGAGACCCTGATGCCTATGGAGAGCTACCAACCGTGGACTCTCGCAGCCAACGGCTGGAACGGCCAGGTTTACTGCGCCAAGGAGCAGCCTCAGCCTGGACACATGTGGAAATCCTCCATGCCAGGTAAGCTTCATATCCCAGTGTCCAGTATTTACTAGCCATTCCACATACTAGTTTGTTACCACACAGGAGACACTTTGTTCAGAATAGGGATTGTTAATATCAGTTGTTGTGTGAACCTGGACAACAAACAGCACAACAGATACTCTTGTTGGAATATAATAATAATGTACCGAAATTAAAAAATAGTTTATTTTCCTTAAACAAAGGAAGTAAAGATATCATCTCGGCGCAGTGTTAATTCATTTTATTTAAAATAAATAACTATTTTCACAGAGTAGTCAAGCTTATCTGCCCTATTTTTAGGGATTTTACGCATTATCCTATAAAGCAAATCTCGAAATATATTACATTTTAAATCACGAAATGTGTGGCTCTGTTTTCAATATATTTGTTCAATTATTGAAAGAAACATATTCTTTTGAGAGATAAATGTGAAGCTAAACCACTTGTTGTTGAGAAGCAGTTCATAACAGTCTATTCTTTTCCTAAGACGCAGTGTCCCATTCCGGAGGAGAATCGGGCTCTTATCGACGTGGAAGAAAGAAGCGCGTGCCATACACCAAGGTGCAACTGAAGGAACTTGAGCGCGAGTACGGCGCCAATAAATTTATCACGAAGGACAAAAGGAGGAGGATATCTGCCCAGACCAACCTGTCCGAGAGACAGGTCACTATATGGTTTCAAAACAGACGCGTAAAGGAGAAGAAAGTGGTCCACAAATTGAAACCCATCAGCTAGTTTCTTTTTTCTTTCTACGGACAATATCTGGTGGAGATAAACTACCACACAAACTACCACACACACACACGCGCGCACACACACGCGCACACACACGCACACACACGCTTGGACTCATGGATTGGAACAACTGAAATATTTCCTGACTGAATATGATTTGTTCGTATGTTGCCAAATATTTTCATGGAGCTCTTGGATCAACATTTGAGGCCTGTGCAAGATGGACCCTCCATTTCCTGCCACTTGTCTATACATATTGTTAATGGAGTCAAGTGGAAAAAAAAAATTTAGCAGCAGTATTTGTGATTTCTTTTTTTTGGCATGCTCACTCTCAACACAGGAAACTGGCCCCAGAAAGGTGTGTGCCACCGAGCTACACCTTTATCTGCAACTTTAACGAGAGTGATAAAAAAAATGCGAAGATTAACAGAAAGACGGTGTTACGGATTTGGACCTTGGGAATGTTAAATATTAATCTCTCTCCTTGCTTCCTTTTTTGTTTAAAACCTACTCACATGCTTAGCTTGTATGAAGTTATAGTCTTATCATATGAACCCGTGCTCTCATTCATATCCGATCCATGGTGCAATTCTTATTATAATGCTTAGATAATCGTTCGGGATATGTGTTCATATGAGCTTTTTATGATGTGTGCGTTTTCATGTGGTTGTATATAAAGTACATTTCGGCATGATATTCTGATTATTTGTGTGTGAGTCCAGTGTTGTTTAAGTCCTTCCCAATAAAATATGGACTTTGTTGAATTTGATCCAGGTTATGTTTTTATTGCATGGCACTGTAGTCATAGCTTGGTGTTACTTTTTCATCTTTTGGAAGACGTTCTCCTCCATTATCGCTAAAACAGTCTTGTAGGCCCATACTCCACTGCATGTGGCGAATATTTGAGTAAACTTGTCTCGTACAGTCTTTGCTGGGTTTGTAGAAGCTTCCTTTAGCCGAAATTAGGCCACTATTACGTTTCAAATGTATTTTTGCAAGTCCAATATGTGTCATGTGTAGTAGTTTTCTGCTGGCTCAGGGAAAAGAGGAAATAGCCTAAATCAGTTGAGGCTGATCTGTTTTGAAATATAGGCTAACATCGCCATCTAGCGGCGACTTTGTGAGATACTCTGGTGGATTATCAGTGGTCAAATAATCAAATACTGAGCATAAACTCGTACTGGAAAAACAAATGTAATATTATAAATAATATTTATAATACAATTATTTCATTTTCATTTAATTTCTCCATAAAAAAAATCTAAATTATTATTCATTTACTTTGACAGAGACAGCAGGCGCAATAATCAGACACAGTTGAACGTTGCAGGAAACAACTTTATTTTAATAATTTTGTATATAAAATACAAACTATAATCACCTTTCTCACTTATGGTGAGAGTGGGAAATGTATATTTGCTGTACAACAAATGTTATTACATATTTAAATGATTGATAAGAGGTTTAGGTTTGAGGCAGGGTGCTTGTAGGCTATTTTTCTCCCAACGTTATTCTTCGTGCTTCCGTTTCATTCATAAATACAAAAAAGGTGAAATCCATACACTAAGTTACTTTTTAAATCCCATGCAGTCAATATTTTATATTAATATATTGTAAAATATTTACATGGCCTTTGAGTCGTTTGTGGTTACTGATATGCAGCTATTTTGCGCTGAACGTTGGTGTATTTGTATCTGCTATGTGTCTGTATTTTGATCAGTGAAATACATATTGATTTGTCTGCTTTATTCCCTAAATGGTCACTGCAGTACGTTGGGCCGGGTGTCCATCTACTTTGTAAAAGGCGACACATTTAGGCCTACGTGCGTTTTAAGTTCTAAACATGAGTGCAACTTTTTATATTGGTAAATATATTTCAGAATGCAATATAAATGATTGTATTTCTATTATTATAATTGTTAATTTTTTCTTGCCTTTCTGTGATTGTTGGATTAATCCGGAACAAGATCAATCTGAAGGCCAGTACTCTCGGTCACGAACATTATGTAGCCTACATGTTTTTTTAAATTGTAATCAATATTAATTTGGTGTAGTTTTTGGATGATTAAGACAATGTTTATGAAACGATGTGTGCTGTATCAATAGGGTTATATTTGAGATACATTATTCTAAGATTCGTTGGTAGTTTACAAAAATGAAATGCTTGTGCTGCGTATTCATTGCGTCCTCAGTCCTTCGTATTGTTCATTACAACGTAGGCCTAGCGTCTGAATACATTTACATTTGAAAGTAGTTTCCGTTTTGAGTGACTAAGGGTATTGCAACTTCCCACCATGCTTGTTTTGGCTGAATTGATAAATATGATTCAGTCTTACTGGCAGTCAAATGTCAGGCATGACACCAAACTCCTCCTCGTCCAGAGCGCCAGCTCCTCGGGCTTTCCCACCTGTTAGTGTGACATGTCTGTTTAGTTTTTGTACATTTAAACATGTTTGTTTATGCATTGTCTCAATATTTTTTAAGCACATAGACAATGTGGATGACTCCCATAAGGCGTACGCATGTTACTTACCCCAATAAGGGAAAGCTCATGGGTTACACAGACACGAAGCTTATGTAGCCTATATGTTGTATGCATTTATTTTTGTCCTTTTTTTAGTAGCTTTACTCACTAAAAGATTTACGAGACGGATTTAATGTGTTCTCTCAAACTCAGAATGTAGGCTACATTCTTTATACATCCTCCTCCCGAACCAGGGTGCTGAATGTGTATAATAATAATAATAATAATAATAATAATAATAATAATAATAATAATAATAATAATAATAATAATAATAATAACAACATAATGTCTAGTATTATTATTATATTAATAATAATAATGTTAGTACTGTTAGTAATAGTGTTAGTTTGAGTGATGATTAAATCATTTGTGGTCAATTTTAGCCAGATATATGCCATATATTTTTGTTTGTAACTTATATTTATCGTTTTAACCTAATGGGCGTTGTTTTCAGATTTGAATTATTACTTCTAATATAAAATCTGTTGCAACAGTTATTGCAACTCAAATTGTATTAACCTTTCTTAAAAAAAAAATAATCTCCAGTAGCTTCAACATTAATTAGTACTTTGGGGTTATTCACACTATCTACTACAGGCTGGATAGTGGGATATTCTAATATAGTTAGTAGTCCGATATCTAGTGTTTACGATATGCTCATAGCCAGCTGGCTAATGCAGAGAGTCACCACAGTAATGTGAGTCCGTACATCCTCGAGCACAGACTGCTGCTGCGTCGCCCTGCTCTCACGTCCTCTGACGTAGGCACGGCGGGGTGCACACGTGGTATGCAATAAACTCAGAGATAGGAGAAGAGTAAGATGTCTGACTGCGAAGAGTAGTTTGTAGTCCAAAAAACCCAAGGAGCGGAAGAGCTAAGGCTAACGAGCGGAAGTGTACAGCGAGGCAGCTCATTGGCTGAGAGGAAGCATAGGAGCGTTTGATTGGCTTACTGAGAACCAAAACAAGCCTTTGAGTCCCGCCTCCTCCCTGACGCAAAACGTGACAGACCAAAGAAAGCTGGCAGCACGATGCTCCGCCTCTCCTCTCCTCACATGAGCCTTCAGGCTGTGGCAGGAGGAACAGGGAAGATCACTGCGCAAAAATAGAGTTCTGCCGCCACACTAAGGCAACAATAGTGAATTACATTTAATATCGTTAGCTACTTAAATGGGTTCGGTGGGTTTAAATAATTATTTCAAGATGAAATAATCAAAGGAGGAAGATACCATTTAAGTAAATAATAATAGTTCTGATAACTGTGCAAAACTTGAGTTCTTCCATCAGGCAAAACAAGTGAATTACAGTTAATATCATTAGCTTCTGAAATGGGTTCAATTAACCTATTATTTGCTTTATAAAGCTTTAACTGCATGGCCAATTCATCATTTACTTTACAAACAAATAGGCGAAGGATGAAAAAGTAAAAAAAGAAATAATCGTTTTATTTAGGGACATTCAAAAAATACAAAATATCAATGAACCAAAGCCTGAACCATGTTACACTAACTTGCTTTTTTAAGAGATAAAGGTTATGTTTCTTCAGATTAATTGAAAATACGATTGTGCATCCTCATCCTCAGGAAGTTTAGGATTTAAATAACACACACTGTTTATTCAAATAAACCGTTACCGTGTGGTGTTTTCAAAGTAATGAATGAATCAAATTGATCACATATCTATATGATGGACCACATGTTCAATAAGCAGGCCTGTGTGGCCTTCTCCTGCCTATCAGACGTGGTTGAACACAGACAGGGCCATCACTGGGCTTTGCTCTTTACATTGACCTTCGCTGTCTCTGTGCGTAATTGTGGTTGGGCCTGCAACCTTCACTCACTCAACAATATGGCTCTGGTCAAGCTTGAAAGCACGAGTTTGGAGGATAATCTCGTAATACACCACAAAGACCAGAGCAGACATACATTTATCCGAGACCGTGACAGCGGTCAAATAGAAGCACTTGACGGAGATTATGCGAAAGCCTCAGTCGGCGCCTTTTTCCTCCACAGACGAGGTTTCTCTGTCTTGATCTGATGTGGTTTGAAATAGAAATTGCACATAATTTACTGTATTCATTTGTGAAGGGGGGTAGCCTATGTTTTTAAAGGCAAGACACAGTCTGTCTGTGTGTGTGTGTGTGTGTGTGTGTGTGTGTGTGTGTGTGTGTGTGTGTGTGTGTGTGTGTGTGTGTGTGTGTGTGTGTGTGTGTGTGTGTTGTGTGTGTGTGTGTGTGTGTGTGTGTGTGTGTGTGTGTGTGTGTGTGTGTGTGTGTGTGTGTGTGTGTGTGTGTGTGTGTGTGTGTGTGTGTGTGTGTGTGTGTGTGTGTGTGTGTGTGTGTGTGTGTGTGTGTGTGTGTGTGTGTGTGTGTGTGTGTGTGTGTGTGTGTGTGTGTGTGTCATGGATAACAGTGGAGGCAATGGGTCTGTTTGCCTTGGGTTGTGTTTGCCTATACAGAATAAATATATCCCTTCAAGATCAAATATATCGTATGTTTATTTACATCCGAGAACAAACATACATTTCTAGAAGATATGAGTCCGGTTGAGTTGCAGAAAACATGTTTATATTGAATATTTGTTTATTTTTCGAATACTATTTACAAAAGACGACATGGTAGACATATATGTGTCAGCAAAACGTTTTAGACATCTCTAAATGAAATCCTTTAAATCCGTATCATGCTTAGACAATGCTGCAATCGAAGTGGATAGGGGCTACGGTCATTCATTTCTCATGTTTGGTTGTTTTTCTAACTTAAAATAATGATTCAACTATTGAATCTATCTGGTTTTATTTTAAAGTGATAGTAGAAACATTGTGGCCACCCATATAAATGATAGCCATCTTCAGTTAAGATCTTAGAATGAAGTTACAATAAACAATTTCCCAATTTGTGATGAATAAAGTATTTCTAATATCCAGTTCATTCAGCAAGATGAATTGAGGTTGGGTAAAAAAGATGCGAAACACGTGGCTAAATAATATTCTACTGTGCATTATTTAATAAGAATGTAAACGTTAAAAATGTAGTTCAGTAGTGATGTGTTATTTAAATTCGTCCATTTAATCGAATAATCCTGTTTAATAAGAGTCATATTATGTTTAATCTAAATGATCTATTTGACGCAGACAATTTTCTGCGTGCGTAACCGTTCGGAAAATTCTGAAAAACAACCTGTTTCGGGATATTAAAAAATGTAATGTCATATAGCAAAAATATCAGAAAAATCATACTTAGATACAAAGCCTACAAGCGAAGGGTTTCTTTGATTTATGATGGTTTCTCCCAAATGCCAGTTTACCAGCTGTTAAATATTTTTATTTTATATCGCGGGAGATCAAATAGTTAGTCAACTACAGATGCTGAATATATATATATATATATATATATATATATATATATATATATATATATATATTAGCCTTTAGACCGTTTAAACAATTATTTCAAAATGAAATAATCCCAGGAAAATAATACAAGTTCGCCTATTCACCATCTGTTTTTCTTTATTCAGATTAGTAAAGTGTTTTTTTAGCATGCGCACAAAATGGAGGACTGGAATGTAACTAGACATTACATTTCTAAAACTCTGAATGTGATTTTTGTTCAACCAATCAATAGAAAATCCGCAACAAATACGAGGATTGCTTGACGCAATAGCCAGTTTGTACATTTTGGGTTCCTTTTTTCCAATTAAATTGAAACCCTTCCATTACACTTACATTTCCGTCTCTTTCTTTACCTTTTTACTTTTTCTTTGTCAAATGTCATATAATCTCCCACTGAAGTCCAGTTAATGTCCTTTTTGCCATGCAGGCCTATGCAGGCCTGCTCCTGCTGACGCCTTGTACCGAGGATTCCCTCTGCAGGCAAGCCCATCATCGTGAGTACCGTCATCATCAACCGGTAAGTCAGATCCTCTCCCGTTGACCGTGGAGTTGCTCACTTTCCCTTCATGGCCTCTGTGTGGTCCGCCTCTGTCGTCGCCATTGCTATCCCGCATATTTGTCACCTGTGGATAAATCAACAGTTGTTTGGTGAATCAGGTTCAAACGTACTGATATATTGGCCTATATATTCCTGCTCGTTCATTTACTCAATTAAGTGTGAGCTCTTGTTTCATGTTTCAGTCTGATGGTTTTATAATCCCCCCGCATCTGCAGACTCGTATCAATGTAGCCAGCAATTTAACAGCTGAGCCAAGATCATTCAAGTTCAAAAATACTTAAAAATAGTATTGTGTAAATATACGCATGCAAAACGCAAGCAATTGAATTATAAACAGTTATTGGATGTTTTGTCTGAAAATGATCCAGATAACAATAGCTTCGTCCAGTTGTGTTTTGGTTGTACGACCACTGCTCCGTGTACGCAGTGCATTGTACCTCCATGTTTGCAGTTACATTGTAATGTTTGGTATTTAAAAGCATGTTTTAGAGTATGTGCATCAAAAGGTCAGTTAGTACCCGTTGTTTGTTGCATACGACTTCCTGTGTATCTTTTCGGCCTCCCCAGAACTAGGATGTTTATTTTTTTTCATTTTAAGATAAATAACATGGTGAATAGAAGCTTTGAGTTGCAGGTGTGGTGGCCTTTTTTCTATCATAAAATGAAAACAAAAACAGCCTCTACTAAAGCTTTGGGCTTTTATTTCACTAAAGGTTTAAAACTACAGGAGGTTTCTTTGCAAGACACTGAAAGCGCCCATTTAGTCTGCTTTACAGCCCACAGGCCTACCTGACGTGGCAATGTACTTGCAGATCCTCCCCACACTTGATTGTTTACTTGTTGTCTGACAAGGTTTTATGGCACACGGATTGGCCTGTGGATGTCGCTTCTCTTTGAAACCAAATCACTTCACTTCTACTTTCTACTTTAGTAAAAGTCAAAGCTGATTAATTAATTTAATTTGCATATTTTGTGGTTTTACCAGTGAATCCATTTAATTATTGGATTTGAGCGTGTTGTTTAAGTTACGTGCAAGTGTCTCTTTATTTCTTTATGATAGTATTTGTATCTGCGCCAAGGTACAACAACATAGTAAGAAAGTTAGAAGGAATGAAGCTCTTATTTTGACTAAATTACCTTTAACTTAGTATCCCTAAGTAGAAACACTATCTGTATCCCGGTATGACATTCATGTTATAGTCAAAAGTAATTTCGTTAATGTTAATATTTGTATGTTTCCAAAATCTGACCAAAATCTGAAATAAACGAAGTAGTGTCTGTGCGTAAAAGCGCAAAAAGTCAACTTACATTTCAACATGAGGGGTATTAATGTAAACGATTCTCCCAAAAACTACAAGACGCAATGGTTAACTATTTAGTAACCATCTTTTTCCAGTTAAGTTCAAACCTAAGAAATGAAGTACATTAAGGGCCTACGTATTTCACTATGCACCATTAGTACGTGGTAACGTTCATTAGACTTTTCCTCACCTTAGAGTTACAGGCTCACACTATCGACTAATCTTGTAACCTTAAGCCTACGTAAATGCAGAAGCAATTAAAGGAACTCCATCCGGGGCACAGGGGGGCCTTTGCTCTCTGAAAAGGACCCTCTCCCTCCCCCGAACTTGAATTCGACCGTACAGACAAAGCTTTGGCTTTGAGGGCTTTTACGCAGAGCCAGACAGCAGTTTGAATGCCCAAAAACAGCACAGGGAGCATGGTCAGAGGATTAGCATAACATCTATCTTTAATAAAAAACACATTTAACATTACATTAGCATTTGGTTTTTAATATGTGTCTATTCTAAGAACACATTTTTTGTTGTTGTATTCAATGGTTAGAAATGGACATATATATTGTAAAAATAAATCTTACCTTATTACTCTAGACATGATATCTTTTTATGTGGGTGGAAATCCTCAGCTGCTGACTTTGAGTCCGTGTAGGTGGCGACTTCCTAACACGCTTGGCCTGTTTTGTGGTGTCTGTCTGGCCAGGGAGAAAAAAAAAAAGTGCACCAGAATACTATAGCAGCTATAAAAACGCAGGTCTGTGCAGAGCTGCCTTTGGTTTTTTCCTGGGCATCCTGTGCTCAATTACAGCTTAAAAGCTTCAGGACAAGTCATAGAATTTGTCTGGATTGACTGAGAGGCGGAGCGTGTGGTCGCAAAGACGCTCGAGTTGTTTGTGCCCCTGCAGTTTATCCACATAAAATGGCCTGCAAGCAGGACTGTGACCAGCAGACTGCCTCTTTTGTTTGTCTGTGTTCGTACACATAGGGCGATAGTTGGTGATTGCACCGTCTTAGTGATATTTTAAGGTTGTGTTTCACAATTGCAATTAGAACCCTCTTGGTTTCTCATGTGCATATTGGACTGTGGGGCCAGGCCAGCCGCGGCGGTTAATCCGAGCTAAGGTCTCTCATTCACAGCACATTAGAGTCAGGTTGCAGCCTCTTCAAATCAAACTCCACGGTGGCCATATAGCAAAGAGCCAGGCAATGTGCTCGGTGACATGTTTACCAAATGAAATTGTAGACATCATTTAATTAATTAAATTAATATTGTGGGTATTTGTTATCCCTATTTGCTTCATCTTCAATGGAACATATATTCCAACATGCAATTCCTGTATGTCAATGTAAGGCTCCATACACTTTGGTTATTCACCATGCCGTTTTTTAACTAAATACCGAAGACAATTCTGCTAGTTCTTAAATCATGCGCAACATGATCCATTTAGAAAAAAATGTATGCAACTTGGATTTACGCAAATGTGTGTTCAGATGTTTTATGGGAATACACAGCAACAAATAGGGCTTTGATGACAATTATTATTCATAAAACCATTAAAATGTCGTCTACATTTCTGGAATATGTCTTCTTACTAAACAACGAACATTTGAATAAATATTGCACTAAAACATAAAGAAATGGCCGTGCGTAAAAGTGGAGCCGGTCGAGCGTTGCGACTTTTGCAACCATTACATGTTTATATGAGGCAAAACAGAGCAGTAAACGAGGATAATTTAAAAAATAAATAAAATAAATGTAGTATTCTGAAGGGGTTGTAACATTTGGTTATTCAAGCAGACTATCAATTCTTGAACATTTTTCTCAGTGAACCGCCAGTCTTTTTTGAGAGGTATAGGTTGGATCCTTCTGTTGTTTATCACAAGTATGCCTACACAACAAAGTTACAATACTAAAATGTAGTTGTACATCTGAACGTTACAATTCAAAATACGTGTTTAACAATTCCATTGTCTAGGTTCATATTACATTTGAACCCTTTATTCGTGTTCTGTTCACTAAACATTTTAAGAAGATATCGTGTATTTATTTTGTCAGCATTTTTGTTTGTTCTTTGTTACTAACACAAGGCTGTCGCCAGTTGAAACATTAGCCGCTACTTTGAACATGACCCTGATAACCAAATGCCCACTAGGCCAAATGCTATGTTGTAAAACCACCAAATGATGATGACTAAGAGGTTTCTAAAAGCAGACTTTAAGATAAGATGGTTGTCTCCTTCCTCCAGTCCAGGTCCATGTTATCAAAGCACTTTAATGCTGGTTTAGTTAATGTCAGTGTCAACTGGGAATGCAGTATATCGTGCAGAATACTTTTTGTTTTTCTCTCGTGTTCATCATTTATATTCTAGCAGAGCTAAAACGCTTAAATTACGCACACATTTTTTTTTCCAGGTGTGGAAAGCACAACAAATCTAGAAATGCACAATAAATCTGGGGTATTTAAATTTGCTTTGATTTTAAATACCTCTGTTGTGTTTTAAAAAACATCATTCAATTTTAGTTGTCTTTAATTCTGACCTAGCATATTAAGGAATTCATTTGTAAGCCCATTCCGATAAACCACCAATGTCAAGCATTAGGACACACAGCAGTCACGTCTCTCACACTCATACACTCCTACACACACTCTTTATTTTTTCCTTCACGTGCACGCTCACACGCAGGCACGCACACACTTATACACAGCCTGAAAATCTGTCAATTTCTGCCGCGTGGTCACGTGACCTCCTCCTCCGTAGAGTGGATGGAGATGGCCCTCCACGTCAGCCTACGTCTCCAAATGTCTGCTTAGCGAACCTGCTTCAAAGAGGCAGGAGGCACGGTGCTTCAGAGCCATGTTCAGGGCGGCTATAGAGGAATCAAAGCCCAACATAGAGTTATAGCAGAGGGTGAACTACGATGATGGATTTTGACGAAAGAGTCCCCGTCGGATCGAACATGTATTTGCCCAGCTGCACTTATTACGTGTCGGCGGGGGCTGATTTCTCCGGTCTTCCCTCGTTTTTATCCCAAAACCCGTCCACCCGCCCCATGACATACTCCTACTCCTCTAACCTGCCGCAGGTCCAGCCCGTCAGAGAGGTGACGTTCAGGGACTATGCAGCCATTGAAGCGTCCAGTAAATGGCCACACCGGGGGAACTTGCCCCATGGCTACCCCACCGCGGAAGACATGGTGCACCGGGACTGTATTTCGGCTCAGACAGCCGTCGTAGGGGACATGTTTGGTAAAAACAGTCCCGCAGCCTCTGCCGCGGCGTACCACCACCACCACCACCACCACCATACGGGTGCCGGATCCGCTGCCAACAATTTCTACGGGAACGTGGGCAGAAATGGCGTGCTGCCACAAGTCTTCGATCAGTTTTATGAAACCGCGTACGGGAATGCGTCGGAGAGCTCCTCCACAAATGGCTACACAGGAGATAAACACGCGACCAAGCAGCCGAGCTCTGCTCCGGAGGACGCACCGTCGTGCCGGGACACCGAGACGAAGGAGACCCGGGAGGAGACGAGCAGCCCGGAGTTATCTTCCGGCAACAATGAGGAGAAATCCGGCAGCAGCAGTACGTATTAAAGTCAGCGCCTTGGTTATGAGAGAAAGTTTGCAATCTTGCGCGCTGCTGTTAACATTTTTATATGCTGTTTTATAAGCATATAAGGTTTATAGAGGGCCTGTAGACCCCCCACCCCCCAACAAAACTTTGTTATAAACTGCAGGATCACGTGTTTGGAATTAAAATTGGCCGTGAAAGACATCAGTTTGGTGATTTTTCTATAACACCTCTTGACGTTTACAAAAAGCACTTAGTTATGAATGTGAATTGTTACACAGACCTGCGTTAATTCCGTGTATTATTAACGTGCTTGTTTCACGGTTTGTAAGCGTTAAAAGAGCACTTGCATGTAATGAGGGCTGTGCCTGGTATAAAGTTAAGCATACATAGCTTTTGTGTGAAAGCCATCAGAGTGTGTTCCAATATGTACATTTTCCCCTTTCTATTTTCTATAAAACTAATATCTTGATATAAACTAGCTAATAAAACGCGTTGCATGTATTTGAAGGTGAGCTTGTTGTTTTCATTTGGTAGGAAAGGTCAAAGCCCAAGTGTATAGTATAACAAACCAATATTAATGGTTTGGTAGTCTTTACAGTGTAATATAATAACAATAAATTACACTTGAATGGGGAAATATGCTTTTTAATGCTTTATGTATGGAAATCCGTTCATGCGTAATCTTGCAACATCCAGGGTTTAACAATATCTTTGTAACATTGTGGCTAATATGAAATGTTTATTTTTTTTGACCGGTACACCTTTCTTTTTGTGCCTTCCAGGTGGACAGAGGACCCGCAAGAAAAGATGCCCTTATTCCAAATATCAGATCAGAGAACTTGAGAGAGAATTCTTTTTCAGTGTGTACATTAACAAGGAGAAACGGCTGCAACTGTCGCGCATGCTCAACCTCACCGACAGACAAGTGAAGATTTGGTTTCAGAACCGTCGTATGAAGGAGAAGAAACTGAACAGAGATAGATTACAATATTATACGTCTAATCCTCTGCTTTAGGGATCAACACAACACCGTCACAGCGTCCACAGCCCTCTGCCGTGGGACTGCCATGCGTTACCAGAGCGCCTGACTCCGGCTGTGACTCAGTGAACATTGTGTCCCACAATGGCCGCGACAGCAGCAACATTGCTCAGTGGTTAATTTCAAGTTCGAGGACAACATTATCCTGCGATCTGAATGACCTAAAAACTGAGCATGAATTAAGTCAATCGGTGGACTTTGATTTCGCTCTGAAGACTGTTTGGAGGAAAATGTAGAAAATGATTGTTGTCCTCACCAAGACTGTGCTTGCGAGGGCTCATGTTAATATTATTGTGACTCACAGGCGCCTTGTTTATTTTCCTTTCACGCGGGCGGAAATGCAGTCACTAATTGACTGACTCAGTGTATTTTGTAATCAAAAGATTTGTTAAACTTTCTTTCTGTTTTTAAAATCAGAAAAGTGGGATTGAGGATGTTGGCGACTATGTGACTTTGATAACTGAATCTATATTATTTGGTCACACTATGGTGTGGCCAAATAATGAGTCCGAATGGATGAGAATGTAATGTGTTATTGTTTTTGTGTGCTTATTTATTGTGTGGCCACTCGATTACTATTTTCTTTATTGCCACGGCTAATTAAGTGAAAGTCCCTTATTACAAGCAGGCTATTGTGATTCCGTGTCGAGTCTGGGCTGACTTCAAAAGGTGCTTTTTTCGTCTCTGCTGTAGACTGCAGAGTTAGGGCTATACGTATATATATTTTGCGTACCTTTCAACACCCAAATCCATGTTGTCCTTTTTGATTTTTGGAGACTATCAATCAAGAATTGATGTTGCAGGCCAAAACCAGAGAGATAAGCTTGCCAGCTGGATCCTTGTGGAGTTGCACTGAGGTCACGCCCAACATATTCACACAGGTATGCAGCGGGCCTCTTCAGTCTTATATTGATACGCAAAATGTTTTTCCACAACTCGTGATCCTTTGGTATACTTGCAGTCAAATGTTAAAAAAAAAATGCTACATTTTGAAGTGTGCTATAAGGGCAAGGCTGGTCAGGGTCATCGCATTGAATCAATTGCTTGATATGCCCAAACTATTGTGTACTATATTTCCAAATAAAAAACAAAATGAAAAGATCATTGAAAAAAAGGAATGTGCGTTGTATTTGTTCTGTTTGTCCCCCTAGCGTGTCCAAAAAAATATGAACATTTGGTGAGTACAATTACGCATATGTGAAACATTTTACGCACGCAATAACAACAGAATGACCTCTCGCTTGCAACATATTAAAGTCAAGTGACTTATTTTAGTAAGTAAGTAACACATTTATTAATGAAGTTAAGTATTGAAAAATGCTATTAAATTACTGTAAATATGTAATGATAGGCTAGTTACTAACTAGTTAATTATAGTATCGATCAAATCAAAGTAAATAGTTTAAAAAGCAAGGACTTTCATGTGTTTTCACATTGTTGTGCTGTTGTTTTTCAACTATTTTGAACCATATCTTGGACCTTTTTGAAATGTATAAGATATTTACAACGTTTGCATTCTACCTAAAATACATCTTTGCTATTTAAGCAATGTTGATATCTTATATATCCATTATTATTTATCACAAGAACATTTATGTTGCCAAACATTCAGTGCATCGTGTTGTTTTATTAGAATGTTGCTCTAGTGTGTGTGTGTGTGTGTGTGTGTGTGTGTGTGTGTGTGTGTGTGTGTGTGTGTGTGTGTGTGTGTGTGTGTGTGTGTGTGTGTGTGTGTGTGTGTGTGTGTGTGTGTGTGTGTGTGTGTGTGTGTGTGTGTGTGTGTGTGTGTGTGTGTGTGTGTGTGTGTGTGTGTGTGTGTGTGTGTGTGTGTGTGTGCAAACTGTCATTTCGCTGATTGGCTTTGGAAACACTGTTCCAACAGCAGTCTCCTTTGGCGAGGGTCGCCATATTTGCTGTTGTTATCACTGTGTTTATGGGCGCTAGCCGCAGCGCATTGGCGTTCATATATGACAGTCAAAAGGGCCATAAACGCGGGGAGAGAGGCTGAAGTTTATGGTTGCCTCTCTCTGCCATAGTCCGGCCTTGCCTCGCGCATCCTTTACTGCGCGCTGGAATTCCGTCCCTAATTACGGGACATCCTCCCCGTTGCCGCAGCAACGCTGCCATAAAACTCGTCTGAGAGTCTGGGGCATTTGTACAATTGGAGTGCAGTGCAATAAACCGTCTGAGACCCAAGGTTATTAACTGTGTAACCAAGGAGGCGAGAGCAACGACAGTGAGAGGACGGATAGGACAAGCTTCTGCTTGCTCGCTACATCGACTTCAGTTGGGAGGCTTTTCCCCCTCGTGTGCTTTATCCACCAGTCAGTTAGGTGCTGCTCTTGGGATTAGATTCACCTCCACCACCGGGTGGCGCTATTGGGATCAATGTCATGGCCGTGGATCTTTTCGTCTCCAAACTCACCTCGAATGCAAGCAGGTAAACGTATTTGTCACCCAGTCTATAGCTTAAACAGTTTGCTCCGTTAGGGAAACGTTTTTCTATGTTCATCCCTTAGAAAAATATTCTTGCATACGAGTTAGTTTAAGTTAGGAGCCGTTTGTATTTAGTTTCCACATTTCTCTGGTGCTCACTGGGCCGTGCCGTGGAGAAAGTCTTCCTGGGGGCCCTAATAAGGCAACACATATGTGCCATGCCTTCTGCTGCATGTGCTATTCATTTAGCTGAGCTTGAGCTTTTTAATGGTTGAAGTATAGCATGGCCGGCATGTACCTGGAGAGGTCTCCAACTAACAGTCTAACCACAAATGTTTTGGATTTGGGGAGAGGACTGCCTTAATTATTAATTTAAAAAACAAAACAATGGATACAGTTGGTACGTTAACGGCACAGCAGTAAACATCTGGTGCTGGCTACAAAACAAATGAATACATTGTTGAAATTCTTCTCAAACTAATGCAGCTCATCTTAAATCAGAGCATCTCTCTTGTATTGCTCCTTCCTCTTCAAAGGTTCCGCTAACAACATTTAGCGTCCTCCCAAATCACATTACTCCCTCTACGTGCCAAGTATATGAAAAGTGCTTTTAACAGAGACGATTTGATTATGATAAGGCAGCAATCGCGTCTCCTTTTCCTTCCTGTCATTGATACAGAGCTGAGGCTATTCAGTGTCAGTGCGAGTGGCTATTCTGAACCTTGATGCGTGCGGACCTAGTCTCGTTCTCCTTTGTCTCTCGTGAAAAATAAATGCTTCCGCTGGATGTAATAAAACGCCGCATTATTGTTCATAACTGCACTCGGGACGAACATGATACGACTCAAACGGCCTCTCCGGCCACTATTATATGGGCC
Source organism: Pseudochaenichthys georgianus (assembly GCF_902827115.2). Classification (NCBI taxonomy): domain Eukaryota; kingdom Metazoa; phylum Chordata; class Actinopteri; order Perciformes; family Channichthyidae; genus Pseudochaenichthys; species Pseudochaenichthys georgianus. The sequence continues at coordinate 23,905,610 of NC_047513.1, read as the reverse complement.
GGATCAAAGCCAGTGGTCAGGGTAAACTGTGTTGAGGATATAATAGCCGGGCAGCTGTGAAAATGAAGATTTAATAGCTACAATTAATAACTGTAACACGAAGATATCGATAGGCCACCCTACCAGTACAACACCATGAAGTCAATGCAGGCCAACACAATGTAACATGGGCACACATAATTAATGGATGTATTTAGTTTCCTTAGTGGCTCATATGTCCTACAAGCAACAGGCCACTGCAGGGACGAGAAAACATGCTTTACACCTAGTTATGTTAGTTAGTTTGTAGTAGGTTAACATTGTATTGGTTTTAAAAAATGTTTCTGGGGGATTTTGCTATACAGGCACAAACGTTTGGCGCACGGCCTTGAACATAGGCTACTAATTACTTTATATATTTCTACAGCATATCACTCTGCTTTAAAATAAAGCATTGTATTATTTTTCGTATACACATAAATAACCTTCAATCATGTTATAGTAATTTAAATAATTTGAAGTATGTGAGATTTGAGCAGGAGCGATTGACAAATGTCCACCATCGACGCGCTAAAAACCTAAGCCAGTGTACATCAGTGAGCTGTCATTGACGGAGCGTTTGAAAACCTAAATGGGCTCAATTTATGAATTTCCCCTCAATCTTTCTCATTTCAGTACAACAGGCTGGATACGAGCCCAGGGGGTTAGCGGCCACCTGGGCCTGGTAATGGCAAAGCTGGCCGAGATTAACTTCAACCTGGAGAGAGAATAGAGTGCACATGGCCAAGGACACTAGGAGATGGAAGGAGAGTTTTATTGTGGCTCTTATTGGCCCAAATTGGACCGACAGGATGACTTGTATGTCTGCTTTCCTTTCGCACATTGTGCCTGTTCCCCGTTCAACACCGCGTCAATACGTTGATAGTTTTAACAAGTCAAATGCTTATACTGTGCTCATTTTAGATTTTTTTTTAATTGAACATGTTGTAGGCTGCCGCAGTAGTATTATTTGCATTTCTTATAATCATCTTTGTGCCGACAGCCTTTGAACGAAAGTGATTGTTTTACCTTTTCTGTCCCATGCGTAATGACTTTGGGTACAGATAAACTAATTTCCATATCCTAAATTACTGAAAACACACATAAATACAACCATTATTAATGCAAATTGTGTTAACAAATAGTTTTATAAAAAAATACCTCTTTGTTTTATTTTGAGACATTAAATAACGAATATTCCACCAGAGAGAAAACCAGTAACGAGATCTAATAAAAAACGTTACTGTGTATAGGTTTTAAATGATATTTTAATAAATAGATGTTTACAATGTGAAGAAACTACTTTAACATTTAGGAAACTATCTGTTTTGTAAACCTTTTTTTCATCAAATTATTTTAGTTCTTGATGACAAAGATTTAGTTTGCCGTTGTTTACGCACGGGCATAGCGTTCCTCATCTTAATGAATTACACATAAATGAATATAAGTCCAACATTTTAAATCAAAAAGGGTTATGTTTGATGTATAAAGCGGATTTTCTTTTGATGGATTACAACAAGGCAGTTCAAGGATGTACATTTGATATTGAATCATTCAGAGTCCTCTTCTGTGTAACAAAAACATAAACGAAAATCTAAAGAGAAGAACAAAGAATGTCTGATATTACTCTTCTTTTCTTCAGGCTACATTAGTGTTAACACCTTTGCTTTAAGTGCGGAAGACCAGGCTGTGCTAAGGCCAGAGGATGCACCATATAAAACAGCTTTTTGCCAAGTCATTTAGCTAAAGGCGAATTCTACCTACAGTTAAAACATTTTATTACCTTTAAGTCCCATTGCTTTGTTGTCGTTTGTGGCTTCTGCAGGGTCATACTTGATTTGCAATCTGAGGGCTCTATCTACCTCATGCAAGGAAGTATTTTTTTAGAGCGTCTTTAACAAAAGGAGATGGTAATATTATTATAATGTTGTGTTCCACGACTCCTACTTGAGGTAAATTAAATATGAAAGGCTGATACTGCGTTGCACCTATTTGAGCTGTGTGGTACATTTTGATTTGAATATAGGACAGGAGCAATCAGCTTCAGAAATCAGTCAGTGATTTATTGATGGTATTTCAAAACTTGTTTAAAGAATGTATTAAAGAAATGCATGTTTTTCCCCCCTTTACAGCTATGCAGTTGTTAAACTTTGCATCATGTTGGACCTCGCCCCCGGTAATGGTGGTGGATTAAGGCGAGGTGAGGGAAAACACTGATTGCTCTGCTGCCTCCTTTCTCTGCCTCAGCTCCAAGATAGATATCGCTCCGGCAGCTACGTAGCCTCTGAGTGGGAGGGACTGCCCATCTTCCAGCATTTCCATTGGTTTTACATTCTGCACGGCAGAAAGGGGGGTGCCTCTAATCATATCCAGCATGTTTTGCACAAGAAATGTCAGCCAGAAAGGGCTATCTTCTTCCTTCGCCAAAATACACCACAATAATGTCATGTTCGGACAGCCCGTCAGGAAATGCGTTTTTAGTGGATTCTCTGATCAGTGGCCGCAATGAAAGCGCCGGAGGTCACTATGGGAGCACGGTGTGCGTGCCTCACAGCACTGCTACCGAAGTGCCTTACGGACTACACAATTATGGATACTTCCCAGGTATGGGTAAGCGAAGCGAAGTGGGTCCTCCAAACATGGTTTCCGCCTCTGGCCCGTACATGCCCAGCATGGAGATGTGGATGGACGCGCAGAGGTCATGTCGAATGGACCAAGAGCACCCGGTGGGTCCCCAGGTCGCGCCCTGCTCATTCCCGCAGAATATTAAGGAGGAGAGCACCTACTGCCTGTATGAGCAGCCAAAGTGTCCTCAAGCCTCCACCGCGGAAGATCTCACTTATTCGAGGTTAACAACAGCTGGCCTAGGTTCGAGTTCTTGTACAGTTACCGATGGCGGCGGCGGGGGCTCAGTGCCTGTGCCAGGCTACTTCCGCTTGTCTCAGACGCACGCACATTCTCATAAACTTTACAACACTAACGGCCCCCAGCCGAACCCTTCCCATTCTCATTTTGGCCTACACCCCATTGCTCCCACTCGCTTCAACACGCCACCAACCTCGACTTCTGCTCCAGCCACGGCGCAAGAGGGGAGGAAGACCGAGGAGCCCGTGTCCTCGGGAAAAGCAGACCTGCAGCCTCACGCGGCACCGGGAAGCGACGAGGCACGCGAGTCCTCGGATGCAGAAGCCTCCTCAGCCGACGAGACAGAAGAGCATGACAAAGAGAGAGCATCAAAGACCACCAAAGGTAATCACAGTTCATCATAGGTGTGGCCCTGCTCTGTTGCTTTGTTTGCATGCAGCGCAGGTAGAGAGAGGCTTTTTTTTAAAGGCACCTGTGAAGTTCTATTTCACTGGTTAGACTTTCAGTGATACATCAACTCACGGTCATGGTAACTCTGCATGTATTTATAGTCACCAAGTCTTTGTTCTCTAAGTTGTAGTGGTATCAGTATATATGATGTATGTATACGTGTGTATGAATAAACCCAGAAAGATAATGCGTAAAATTGAAAAAGCAAGTTAAAGGGCTAAGCTACATTTGTTTTTATTAAAAAGTCCAACAGAGGTATTAACGATATTATGATAATTTTTCTCAATACATACATGCATAACATATAGGTTTTACATTTATATCAATTACAATTGACTATAGACTGAACCAGTATGTCGTTTGAGTACTGCGTAAAATGCAGGCTAGTCAGTCTTTATATTCATGTAGGCCATTTGATTTTGTCTGTGCCGAAATGCCTTTTTATTATTTAACTTTCTATGTCACAAAACACTCTTTTTAAATGAACGATTTGTGTAAAATATTACTTTCAAACATTTGCAGTATGATGAATCTAACAAAGCAACCATACTTTACGCGTAAACTATATACACTCATAGAGACACACACATAAAGGACACACAAATGTTACGCTATTGTGTGTGTGTGTGTGTGTGTGTGTGTGTGTGTGTGTGTGTGTGTGTGTGTGTGTGTGTGTGTGTGTGTGTGTGTGTGTGTGTGTGTGTGTGTGTGTGTGTGTGTGTGTGTGTGTGTGTGTGTGTGTGTGTATAACACAACCATAAACACAAACACAGATTCACACAATAGCTTTATTGGTATACAAAGCAATTTATAAAACGATTTGCATATTACCTATTATATGCAGGTGTCACACACGCAGGCTCTATATCGTTTCACACACACACACACACACACACACACACACACACACACACACACACACACACACACACACACACACACACACGCACACACACACACACACACACACACACACACACACACACACACACACACACACACACACACACACACACACACACACACACACACACACACACACACACACACAGTCCCCCATGTTGCAGTGCGTAATGTATCTGCCATTTTCTTTAGGAGACGCAAAAATTCATAGCACGGCCAACTGGCTTACAGCAAAAAGTGGCCGGAAGAAACGCTGTCCATACACCAAGCATCAGACTCTGGAGCTGGAGAAGGAGTTCCTCTTCAACATGTACCTGACCCGAGAGCGCCGCCTAGAGATCAGTAAAGGCGTCCACCTGACGGACAGACAGGTTAAAATCTGGTTCCAGAACCGCAGGATGAAACTGAAGAAAATGACGCGGGAAAACAGGATCCGGGAGCTCACATCCAACTACGGATTTTCATGATGAACAAGGTGATCAAATTGAAATAGAAGATGTTTGGTGAAATCAATGACACCCTCCCTCCTCCAGCACCCCCATACCCTTCCTCACCACTCTGTCCACCTAAGACTAATGGGTACTACTTTTTTTATTTCCAGACACGCTTAAAGTCGATGCATCGTCCTCGTGCTATATTGAGAATAAGAAAATCGGGAAAAATTGAATGTAGAGTTTTATTTGATTGCTTTCTGATATTGTGTTTTTGTATCATCTACCTGTTTCTGTCCCTTCTGTCGTATGGTTGGATAGTGTCGTCAGTGGAGTTAAATTAACGCAATTTAAAAACATTGTGCACTTGAAGGTGGCTTAAATGTTCCACTTTTCCCCAAACTGCTGGCAAATAATCGTAAATGTATTGAAACAAATATTAATTTGTTTTATTTTAATTTGAATTGCATGATATTACATTTTCCTATACATTTATTTTGTAGTTATTCAATCACTCTGGAATATAACACGTACCACGAGGGAAGAAGGAGAATTCACCTGTGATCATTAGATGTAGTCCACCATGGTATAGGCCTATTCTATACGATCTAAATGTATGAGTCGGATCTTTAATCACGTGGAGGACGTTTACACGAAAAAGGTGTGAAAAGTGAAATAGGAATGTGTCTATTGTATATTTCTGTGTACATATTGTGTTTTTTGTGTAATGCTTAATAAATTATCAGCTCGCATAGAAGAGTAGCTGCCTGCATTTTTGTATGTATATGTCTAAAGGCAAAGTCTACAGAAGCAGAAAAAATATCCTGTTTGAAATGCAAAACCCCAAATAACTTGGCCTCCATCAATGGGGACACACTGTGTGAACCAGCTGACAAATGTAGATGCTAATGTAATGGCCATCGGAAATAATTAAGATATTAGGCTATAAGCCGTCTAGCTGCATGCTCAGCCGGCTATTGTAGAGTTTTATGACTGGCTGGTATATGAGGTTTCTCCCTCTCCTCTAAGAGCTGCTTCAGTCGTGGGAGAGCCTTTCAGACGGAGAGGAGGCCTGGCTCTCAGCTAGAAATCTGAACTGTAGCCTACTCATATATGGATAAAACATAACCTGCTGCTTTAATTTGGGAATACTGGGATTAACGTTTCGAGGATCGGGTAAGTCCATTTATCATTGCGAATGTGTTCATGTTTAGCTTTGTAGCACCGGCTTCACGATAGTGTTACAGATGTACTTTCTTAATGCAGACGATGTTTTGGACACTTGATGACGGGACCGACGAACACGGTGCATTATGAATTGGCTGATTGTGTTTCACTTGAGGCCCGGATCGACTGTCGAGTGGTTTAGGTAGTTTCATGTTGTTGGGGTCCATTTCTAACTCTGCAACATGAAACTGTCTTAATTGCCCCAGTTCCACTCTTCGAAACCAAAAGGAAAGCAAATCAGGGACATACAGATGATCGGGTTTGATGAAAATTGTGGAGAAGTATTTTGGAATCATGTTCTAAACCCCACTAGTTTATAAACCGGGGAGTGGTGACTGGCTGTTGTGTATGTTCTTAACCTGTCTCCTGTAATGTTTTCCCTATACTTCTTTACTTGGGTTTCGTCGTTAAAATAAGCCTACGCGGCCATGTGTGCTGGATTTAAAATGTGATCAAAGCTGAACTGCAGTATGCGTCGTGGATTTGGGATTAAGGGTAAAGCCCTGAGTGTTTTCCGTGAGTAGTAGTGACGCAGACACGCCAGACAAGGCCTCGGTTACGACCACTGCAGTGGAGGGGAAGGGGAAGGTGAATTGGGCAACAGCGACCTCCGTGGGCAGTGAGACCGGATGCTTCCGCTGCGCAATAGTATCTCAGACAAAAGGAGGGGAAGGGCTTTATGGCGATATTTAGATCCGCCAGACAGGCTGTTATCTCCAGAGGCAAAAGAAGTGAATAGCCCCTGTGGTAAACTGGGTGAAAAAACACCCTGATTTAGGTTTACAGCCTGGGAGCCATTGGCTTATTTTCCTCCTCTGAAGGTGTTTGTCTATTCTAAGTTTTAGTGCACAAATAGGCACACAGCCGCTCCCCCCTCGGGTTGTTTGATGTCTGTTTGCCAAATAAAGTGCAAGTACTACAGAGGTGATAGCTTGCAACCAGTATGCACATTATGGACAGCTTGTGCGTATTTTTTCGTCTTTTAAATAGTAAGAACAGAGTGGAAACAATTCCTGCATGAGAATTGCCTGTGGCCTTGTGGGGTGTTGGCCCAGCTCTCCGTTTATTTGATGATAATAAATAAATAAAAATGCAGCGTAATATGCGAGAACTCAAGGTTTTGCTCTGTAGACGTGATCTGCGATGTGGGGAAAGGTTTAGGATAATGTGGGTAATAATACGCACACAGTTGAAACGTTTTGGGAATATCCACATTAAAATGAAGTTAAGAATGCATTTTCTCGAAAATAAAAACAATCTCAGTATATTGTTAATTTTATATTATTTCAATCTGTAATCCATTTATTATCAGCTAAACTATTAAGAACTCCAACAAATATAAAGCTAGATTTGTTTTTTATGTTAACGCCTCTAGTGCGCAATTTGCTCATTGTTTAATAACATTAATTGAATTTGTCTGTTACATTTTACAAGCTCAATATTTACAACATGCATTTTAAATGTGCTGTTGTCTCCTGGTGTTCACCACCACTGCTCGCACCATTTGATTTTAAAAGGAGAAAACCACAAGCACCACATTACACACACGTGTAGCTCTATTTAAGTGTAACGTTACACCGAGGCACTGGCTGCAGGCATCAGTTAATTTGTTGATGGTGGTGATGATGGCGAAATATAGGCCCATACAAGTGATAACGGCAGTGTAAATAATAAACGGGTTTAACGGACGGTTAAGCAGGGAGGAACCGGGAACCGCCAGTAATAGTAGGCTATAGGAACTTATTTCATAAATATTCGGCCATCGTGAATCAACTCAGTGGATCAATAACACAAATACTGCATATTTTGTTCATCTTTGTTTATCTATTTTTAATATCTTTATACATTTGAATTTTATTATTTTCACAACTTGCTTCAATATATGATCTATATTTTATATTTAACCCTAACCCAAATATTGCTTTACATTATATAAAATGCAATTATTTAATATCCAGTAACTGTTTTATTTGGTATATAGGTATTACGATGTTAAACTTAACATCGTAATTACTGCCAAACTAATACCTGCAACTAACAAGACACATTTGTAACTGAACTATTCCTGCTCAATTTTCATCACATTTTCCCAAATAAATTCTCATTCATTTTTAAAGTTGTAATCTCGTAATTTCTTTTTACTATTGGAAATGTAGTGCTGCAATATCTTCGTAAAACTACATATGCTGTAATGTGAATCATTACTTGTTGATAGCCATGCACATTTACAGTGATGTGGAAATATCACAAAATGTGGTTATTGTTAAAAAATACATCATATGCATATATGGGTCTAAAGTGTAAATTAGTATAGGCCCCAAAACAACTACATTGTTTAAGTAAATGTGAGAGGGAAAATAAGTATTTTAGACTTATTTTAGATGACCTGCATAACTTGTTGGTGTTTGGCAGTTTTGTCCGTAAAATGTGTTAAATGCCAAATGCAGAACAAGGCCATTGGAAGATGTCTGCATCTGATACAGCCGAATAAAATGAATAATGCACTTTTAAAAGTTATTTGAGATATAGGCGCTCTTTCAACATTGAGCTGCTTAGTTTCTTTGGTTGAAACGTGTTTAGGTGAGCAGCAATAGGGTGCTTACGTGTCTTATAAAGTACCTCGTAAAATCAGGCCTGTATCTTTTTGTGCAACCAATAAGGGGTTTTAACAACAGAAGCAGGTTAGGATACTGTAGCATTTATTTTACTCATCACATCTTTTTTATTTTCTGTTTTACAGAAAAGAGAACCAACTTATGAATTCATAATTCTTAGCTTTAAAACTAGAGGTTGTTATAGGAGAGCGGGTGAGTATTTAATGACCAAAGGGATTGATTTATCCTTTATTGTTCAGCCTTTATGATCACGTGTGACTGCTACCCAATGGCGTGGCAGCTTGTCTCCCCATTACTAGCCCACTGTAGTTCTCTGTGGGGCCAAGTTGCTACTTGATTTCTCCACATTGTTATTTTGTGAGGCTGGCTTTACTGCGTGTGAATGTGTGTGTGGTGTGTGTGTGTGCGCGTTTTACTTTTTGCATGTATCTGTTGTATGACTGCGTACATGTAATTTCTCTGCCATGTCGACATCCGGAACACTAACTAGTTACTACGTCGATTCCCTCATTCTGCCCGAGAGCGAGGAGCTCTCTGTGCCGAGATACCCCTCCGGTCCTGGGCTCCAGCACTCCAGGCATCCCGCCTCCATCAGCGACCACAGCGAGCTCGGGACCTGCACTTTCCCGTCCAAACCTCCGGTATTCGGGCCATCATGGAGCCATGTCCCGGCTCATTTCCCGGGCAGTGTTTCCTCTATGTACCATCACCACTACGGGCATCATCAAGGCCCGGTCGGTGCAGATACAGATAGCCGCTATCAGTCATGGCTGCTGGAGCCTATGTCCGGTTCCCTGCCCATGGCCGGATTACCGACGACCCATCACTACGGAATCAAACCGGAGGGTCTAGGAGCGCGAGCTGACGGCGCGCTGCCCGGCTCTCACACGGCGCTGCTGCTCTCTGATTACGCCAACGGAACCGTAGCGACGGCATCACCGGGGGAAAAGGACGCGCTGTCCGTCCACGCAGGGGACACGAGCGGAGAAGCTGAAGAGAAACCAGGCCTGGATCCAAGTAAGTCGCTGCAGTCCCCAATGTTTATAGTCTACTAATACCACATTTAGCTGTGAGGATTGGGTGCGTGATGGGGGTGCGCGTCTGAACAGATGCCATTCTGAACGTGCCATTTCCTTATGGGGACTGTTAATGGCCCAGCTCCCATTGCTATAAGATAACCTTTGGCAGCTTTTAAAGTGGCCGTGTGTTGAGAGAAATAGTTTTATTTGGTGTAGCTGCGGTCGGACATGTGTAGCCATTTTCTTCTCATCTTAGAGTTTTTTTCTTTTTCTGAGTCCAATTATGAGTGATGTTTGTTTTCGAATTGGGCTACTCAGCACCGGGCCCTCACACAAATGTCGCCCCCCCCCCCCCCCCCTCACTTTTTCCAGATAACCCTGTGGCCAACTGGCTCCACGCGAGTGCCACGAGAAAAAAACGCTGTCCGTACACCAAGTACCAGATCCTGGAGCTGGAGAAAGAATTCCTCTTTAACGCCTACCTGACCAGGGACCGTAGGTATGAGGTGGCGAGGCAGTTAAACCTCACCGAGAGACAGGTTAAAATCTGGTTCCAGAACCGCAGGATGAAGATGAAGAAGTTTAATAAAGAGGGCGCACCGAAAGGGATTGACTGAACCTTTAGACATTTGGCTGTTGGCGATCTTTGTGCGTGGAAGCTCGTAACGCTGCTGGACCTTGTTTTTAAACTTCATTATCTTATTGTTCTATATAACAGAAGCTATTAGGCTTAATTGTCCTGTAAAAAAAGCATGTTGGGCTTTAGTTTGATGCGACTACCTTTATATTGCACAATTTTAACGGTGCCCACTCGTTTTGTATTTGTTCTTTTATTATTTGGATTTTAATTAATACCTCGTTAACGTGTATTAGTTGGCCTGGTCCATGTGCTCGTTTGTGTATGGATGTTTAGCTGCGTGTTCCGGTTCTTAGCTATATTTGTTGTCCATCTCAGAGTCACCTGAGCGTAGTTTGTAAAAATGTATTAATTTTATTGTTGTTTCTCCCTTAATGCTTAGAACTATGACTGATGACCCTGAGTTTGAATCTAATATTGGAGCCGTATTACAGTTGCATTTTGAAGTAGGTGGTGAATAGACCTCAGAAACCTCTTGAAGATGCTAAAATGCTATATTAAAAGATGTTATGGAAGCTAAATCACACGACACGATTGACTACCTATGTCTTTCAACTACCTACAATAACCTTTTTTTCGATGGCGGATTATAGGCTAGGGTTGCTTGCATTAGATGCTGGAATTTCAGGGAGTAACATTTTGGAAGTACATACTGTTTGTTAGTGAGATCAATTTAAATAAAACACTGTAGGCTACTTAATGAATACCTCACGGTCTGTTGACCGTCTGACTTTTGGTTCACAAATGTAATTTGTACTTTATTTATTAAATAAAACAAATTATATCTGCGAATGCATGCACGTCACATTTTTATTTCACGTCGGCTTCACACTGAAATTATATTTTTTTTATAAATGATTGCTTGCTGCATAAAAAGTATTATTTGGATGCTGATTGCACTCTGGTTAATATGAAGGTTATTGCTGTCAACTAGATATCACCCCCCCCCCCCCCCCACACACACACACACACACACACACACACACACACACACACACACACACACACACGCACGCACGCACACACACACACACACACACACACACACACACACACACACACACACACACACACACACACACACACACACACACACACACACACTCTACAATATATAAATAACATCAATCAATCATTTTCATTTTGCAATAAAGAAATATCCATTTATTGGACATTCGTTTATGGAGAATTAGGCCCAATAAAATTAAATAACATCTTAAATGTGTTTTTAAAAAACTTTTAACGCTTTTGCAGCACATACACCAAAACACACCAACACTAATATAAACGCACACACTTAAAGGGGAATTTGTGCGTGTTCCTGGATTGTGGACGGAGCTGCGTCTTGGCAGAGGATGTTGTTAGCTGTATACAGCCATAAAAGACAATTACCGCTATAACCTTTTATGGGGTGCAAAGCGCTGCGAGGCGAGAGGACACAAAACAAAAAAAGACATCGAGGTCTTCGACAGCTGAAGCCCGAAATAATGCAGCCGATGTGTTGCTGTTCAGCTCAGATATGACAAGGACGCTCAGCAAAAAGCTCCATCATTAGCACATGTCGACATAACCAATCTACAACACTAAAATTATGAAATATAACAACTCAGAGGATTTAAAAGGCAGCTTGGCCTCAAAAGGTAAATATCAAAGGTTTTAGAGAAGAGTTCTACCTTTAAAACAGGACGTTTGCAAGGCCGGTTCAAGTCTCTGCATGTTGGAAAAAATATTTGGCACAAGGACATAGCAAATACGAGAAGCAACAAATCACATTTCAGATAGCTGCAGAGCTTTACATCTGATGCTCGATCAGCATGCTTCTGTCATACAACAGGTTGTTAAGTTCTCTTAAACACAAAACATCTACTGGGAGATTACTGTAGTTAGAGGGTAAATAGGACTTTAGTCAAACTAACTGGAGTGCTGTTGTGACGCGTTAGGGGACGCAGATGGACCCAAACTTCAAAGACTCGAGCAGAGACAGTGCAATAAAACGCCTGGTCTGCTACACTGTCTGGCATTCCAGTTGTAATGGCTTTATGGCCGTCCAGACACAATTAGGCCGTTTCCAGAATGGCACCCATTTGTTTTTTCTTCTCTTTACGTGGGACTGCACCCTGGACAAAAGGACGAGCGGAAATGATCAGCTTTATTGGACTCTCCCCGACGGGGACGTTCAGGACTCATGGTTATTTGGAGAGGTCCTTTGTTTCTACCTGGGAACCTTCCGCCCTCTGCTCCTTAGCTTGGCCCTTCCCAAAGGAGAAAGAGCCATAAAGCCAGCAGCTAGCTCCAAACACAGATAGGCCTACTGCTTATTCAAAAATGCATCTGGACATTTCTGTTAAATCGGTATTTTGGATAAAATCACAACCGAAGAAACATACTGCTACATTTTGAGATATGTCTCTCTCCCTTTTTATCTTGTATTTAATCGTTGATTGCAGCAGAAAAACACAACGCCTGCGCACATGATGCCTCTCCACCTTGCAGTCCCCACAAGTCCCCAGATGGTGGCGACACTGTTCCACAACATCACCCCACCATTGTTAACACTCCTCCCAATGAACCTGCACTGGGAAACAAACTGTAGTAACATTTTTTAAGAGACCACGCAAATAATTTCACACCTTTTTACAATCTCAGTGCAGAAACTGGTTCTCCAGCCTATGGCTCAGCAGAGAAGAAGCAAGCAGTGAGCACGCGGACTGCAGGATTACTGCTGCCGCACTGCAGATACGCTTTCTGTTCAATGTTTCTATTTCTTTAAGGTTTCGACGGCTTAATTGACGCAAATAATTTCAAACTGAACTTGTAATAGTAGAAATAGTAAAGCAATAGTTAGATGAAATATAACATGAATAAGTATTAGAAATGTCCTAAAATATATAAGGGGTTTACCATTTTAATTATGAAGACATAATAACGCAATCAGTTTTCCATGTCCTAAGATCAATATTTTACCTTAAAATTCCTTGGCAAATTCAGGGTATATTATCCATTATTATTTTCAAATTTGAATAGTTATTTTTAATTGTTACTATAACCATTTGCTTTCTTGTAACTCTGCGTATTTATTAAAGACATGCTTTATGCCAATTTATTGAGATAACATTGTTAAGCCGTTAAAAATAAAGCAAATTTGGAGGATGAATTAGGTGTTATTATTATTATTATAATAAAATATTATGTATAATGTTTCTAAATTCTCAACTAAGAATATCTCGAAGCATATTTTGGAAGAAAGTATTCAACACTATCTTGTTTAAACTTAAAAATAGAAACTTGCATTGTGCATTATTTCTCTACCGATATTTTTTACATAAATGATATAATCAAAATATTTTCTTTAGCAAGCGACTATAGGCCAATTTATAATTTAGAAAAGTAACAATAAAAATCACCTTCTGTCGGAATTGTTATATTTTTAGTTCGAATATCAAACTATATTATATTCAGCTATTATGTATTGTTTATTAGTGTATATGAACGAGTGTGGATCGATTATTACCTTCAAGAAGGCACAATGTATTCCACGATGGTAAACACAAATAAAATAATACATCTTTTTAAATAGATGATTATTTGTAGTGCACTACGAAATATGACAAAAGCCCATGACCTTATACAACCTAAATTACCTCTAGATCAGTGGGATTGTGAGAATTTCTCTCGTGTGTGTTTACATGTATGTGTTTGTGTGTGAAGTGTTAATCCCACTCTGCAGTCCTGCACCATAATGAAACCCCTGTCTGCATGCTGATTGGATGAGAGCTGCCAGGCCTGCGTCACGTGGATGAGTTCTTTGGTCCAGAGTAAAAATGGGGTTTGGTGTAAATCTAGGCTGTATTGCTGTCATATATCACGCTACCTCGTAAAAACGACACTGAGGATTCTGGGCCAACAAATCAGAGAGAAAAAATATGAGTTCTTATTATGTGGATGGTCTTCTTAGTAAATATACGACGGCTACTTCTCTCTTCCCAAACGTGGAGCGGGCTTCTTGCAGTATTGGACCCAGTGGAGAGGACTATGGCTCGGCTCACACAGCTGCGGCCATCGCCTTTGCACCGTCTCTGTCCGGAGTTTACAGCGTCAGCAATGCAGTGTACCAGAGCCGCCCCGTGTTTACTTCGGGATATGGCCGGGGGCAGGACGCACACCCACTGCACTGCAGCCTGTTTGACCAGACCCGCCTGTTCACCGACAGCTGCTGCCACCCGGAGCCGGGACCCCTCACCTCGCCGCCCGACAAACAATACCGGATGTACCCCTGGATGAGAGGATCAGGTATTTGCTGATACTATCTCTTATGTGCTATATGAAAGCCCCTCAGGTCAATGCTTTTACAAAACATTGGGATACTTACATTGGCCGTTAGTGGTTCAATTAATTTCGTGAAGCCATTGGTGTTGCATGGGAAGAATCGTAAAACTTTTATTGCGCAACTAATGAGTTCTGCAGCCATAAATTCATTTGGCCAGCGCTTCTGTGTGTTCAGTACGCAGAGACCTTGCCGCTGGGGGGTTTCTCTGCACTCCTATTACTCTTATAGCCTCTTCTCCCCTTTGTGGTTGTAAAAAAGAAGGCATGTTGTGTAAATCAGTTCTCTTGCACTCTGCAGCTCCTTTCTAATTGGGTCTGCACTGCAGAGGCTCTGGTATTTTCTAAAACTATTTGTTATGCACATTGCTGTATCAATATGCACCAGTATTGTCTGTTACATAAAGAAGTCAAGTGGATTTAGAATGAAAATAATTTGGAACATTGGCATTTGTTATAATTTTGAGGGTGAATGTGTTGAGGCTGTAATCTAATTACTTATGGCTCCTTAGGTGCACAGAGCATCGCTGGCTTTTAATTGGAAAAGCATGCAGAGTTTCAAAGGAGGCATGCACCAAGTATCCCAGCAGGACTACTTTAAATAGATGCAGAAACATTTGAAAAATAATAATATCCCCTACTGATTTGAGGAGTGTGTTCGTATGAGTGTGTATTTGGTTAGGTGTAATGTACAAATGTAAGCCACAATTAATTGTGCAGTCACAACTAAATTAATGAGCCCAACAATAATTCCAAGTAAGCCTACACGTTTTTTATTGTCGTCATCAATTTCAACACCACTTTAATTTTTTTATAAATGCTTTATGAAGCGTCACATTTCATACATGTTTTATTGGAAGTGATACAGAGCTAGTGCATTTTATCTTATAGATCCGAACAGAAAGCGGGGACGGCAGACTTACTCCCGGTACCAGACGCTGGAGCTGGAGAAGGAGTTCCACTTTAACCGGTACCTGACCCGCAGGAGGAGGGTCGAGGTAGCCCATGCCCTCTGCCTCACAGAGAGGCAAATCAAAATTTGGTTTCAGAACCGCAGGATGAAGTGGAAGAAGGACAACAAGGGGGGCCCGGTGCCGGCCCCCGGGGGAAAGGACGATGGTATCCAGGCGGTTCCAGAGGCCGGAGAGCCCGAAGCTGGTGAAACCCGGAGCCCCGGTTTGGAGTCAGAAACGGCTGCAAAGTAACAAAAGACATGCACGGACAGAGGATTAAATGGAAGAACCACAACATTAGAATGCGTAAGGGATATATCCCAAATGTTTACCATGCCATTCATGCACTCAGAGCTCTGTATGCTGATTAATTACACGACAGCTGAAGGCAATAATGTAATACACATTTAACAGTATGCCACTATTTCAAACCCAAAATACATAATAAGGCTCCGCATGAAATACCGATATGAACTGCCTATCCAAATGATATATTTTTTAAAAATATGCAAGAAAATGTAACCTGATTATCTACTGAATTAACATTCCTTAACGAAAGACTACCTATTTTATGTTTCACATTTTCTTGCTCGCATTAAAACACCGACACAATGAATTCAGCGCAATTTGAAATTGATTGTAAAATAAACGAATCTACCTATTCGAGTATTTTTCTCCACAGACTATTGCAACTTTTATGAAACAAGTAGGCTATTATTTTTGCGCATATGTGCCTTATTTTTAGTAGGCGAATTACAAATAAATGTCTTGTTAGTTAAATGCATCCAAATGTGATTTAGATGGTTCTGTATATTTCAGTAACTGTTTTTAGTCTTATTTTTAAATATAACTCACTTAGAATGTAAATGTGCCTGTTTTCGACACCTGGCTACTATTTGCCCCTCATACATCCCATAACAACTGTGTTTGTTTTGATATGACCTTCATATGTAACCTACCTCAGATTCCAGGAAAGTCAGCTAGCTTATTATTGCAACACCCTCACGTGAACGTTTGAAGTCTTATCCGTGCAATTATAAAACTATTCTTGCCTTTTTCATTAAGAAATATGTTCAGGTTAAATGACTTATAGCTACGTGTCTGTGAATGCTAAAACAAAAATAAACGCATGCACTTTTATTTTAACAGCAGTACATTTTAGCAGCCTGCAAAGGCATTTCTTTTTGTTCGTGTACAATAAGTAAACTCAAAATGTGCAAAAACTGTGATGTATACATATTTAGTGCCAACGTTTAGTTGTATAAATAACATGTAAACCAATAAATATAAAAAAAAACGTATATGGGGATGTTTTAAATAATGAAAATGAAAATATATTTGCATGACATTACATGCTTTTTCTATTACCAAGCATTTGTTTGCATGCAATATTAAGTTACCCACAGCAAATATGATCATAATCATCAGTCATAATAACATGTACCGGTTGAGTAATAATATGTTGCTTCCAGTCAGTGCTGTTGACTGACGCCAATATCAGGTTGCATGTAATGAAACTTGTTGCAGTCCATTATGAGTGTAAGGTAAACACTTTAGTTTGGGAATGTGAACTATGAGGATGCGAGATGGGGCAGGCTGCAGATGAAGGGAAATTGCTGTTGAACTCTGCATTCCCTCTGTCCTCGGTAAGATGGCGCCTCACGGTGACCTGCCCCCTTCCTTCTCCTTTCTCTCCCCCTTCTCCCCCCTCCCTTCGCTTCCCATCTCCTCCAGCACTGGGTCATAAATCCGTTGTTGTTTATGAAAATTTACAACCTGGCAATACAACTTTACGACCCGACTCGTCTTCCCATTGGTCGCAGCTTGTCACGTGGCAGGGAGCCATGAACATGAACTTTTTATATATAATTTCCAATAGCGGAATAGAGCTGCCTTTCATTTAACGGTCTCGGGCTTCCATGCGGCTGTTTTCCACCAGCGACCTTCTACAGTTTTATACCGGTTTTGGAATTTGGAGTTTTCTCTCGGTCGGGCAGGAGCTTAGTTTGTGTCATGACTGGATCGTTGAGGGTGCCCTGCTGTCGTTTGGGCATGATGGGTGAACGGAGCCCCGGTGCGTCACTGACCCCCAGGAGTCCCAGTTTCCGTCTGGGGACTCAGCTGGATACCTCCCTCCGTCACCGGCCGTCAGCACCTGCCAACTCCCTCTCCTCACCTCCCCCTGTTCACAGCCAGAAACCATCACAAGGTAAGACAAATTAAACGTATTAAACGTTTGCTTTTTCTATCAATTTACAATGATCAACCTTTAGAATAATACAGTTGTGTTCAAGTATTGCTACTTATTGTTTTCTGGTTAAATATCCACCGGTTGGAAGACATGGTTAAATGTTATTTGATTTGATTATGATTTAAATTGCGGAAGCTTAATATCTGATTAAGCGGAAATTAGTTAACACAAGTGCTGCTTTATCTTCCTGTTGGCTTGTGCATGCTTTCTATGCCGTATTTGTTTGTTGTTGGATTTGAATGTGGATGGACTTTTTGATGCAAAAATCATTAGGCAGATGCCATCTAAAAGAGGTGCTCTTTGACGCCCTCCTGTGGACACACTGGGGTTGCTTTGGTTGCAGCTTTGTCCGTCTAACGTGTGTGTTTAAATGCACCATGCTTTACTGTGTTATTAGTCACACAGGTGCATGCTGGATGATGCACATTGAATTGATAAACAGGCACATTTTCAGTGACAAAAACAGGATTATTTTATCGCATGAATGACCTTAAATAAACATACAGCAGAGGCTTCCCTCCAATCGAATTCCGACAAGTTAAACATTTATGTTGGATATAAATTATTTGCACTCTGTAATTGCACATACACATGGTTAATGGTGTGTCTTTGCATGCATTTAGCGAGCCCAATGTAGAATATTGAGACACTGCAGTGATTTGTTTCTTGCGGTAAATTACTAGTCGATCAACTACTGAAGATTTAAATTCAAAGGACAGATTATTGCAAGATTAATCCTGCAAAAGGGAATGTATAGTTACTTTAATCAAATATGGTGTGCATTGATGTCCATATCTGAAATCTGCATATTACAATTGTAATGCACAAAACCAATAGCTTTGCTTTGACTGCTCTTGCTTTCAATATCCAATCGTTTTTTTCTCCAGTATTTTTGAGGATCGCTTTGCTGTTCGTATTCTATCACGTTTCTATCTAAATAATTAGCCTGAATGTGAGTAGAGTGCGTTCAAGACGTTTTACAGCCGTGCGTAATTTAGGCATTAAGTGAAATTAAAATATTCTCAGTAAGTATTGAATTGCTATACTCTAAGACGCTGGTGTGTATGTGTGCAAAGGTGCCTGCAGAGTGAACTGCCCTCTTGTTTTCTGCAGCTTTGGCCCCCTCGCTCCCAGCCCAACCTGTTTGACACCAGTGCGCACTCACTTCTTTCATCTCCTTTCTTTTTGCTCCTTATTTAGTTCCTGGGTGTGTCCCTGGCTTGAAATAATGTTCGTGGGAACTTTGTTGCCATTGGCCAGCCATAAATCAGCTGTTGGAGCATGACTGAACACACACCCCACCCCGTAGGTCATCAGTGTGGGCCAACTGGATTTTGTGAGCAGGGTATTCACCCTTCCTCACACCGTGCGTTCTGGGGGATTGTTACCGCAAAGGGAGCACATACCTGTAGCAGAATAAATAATCTCTGGTTCATATGTTTGTCAGAAACACATGATGGGGCTTGTGTTGTGTAAAGGGGCTGCTGTTGGGAAATAGCATGTTGAAGAAAGCAAAGGACAAGCTGCTGCCTTCAAGAGACGAAAGTGCCATAAAAATTCCACAAAGAGAAAACCAAACGGACGAGGCGTCATGCCACCATTTAGGCGTCGTGTCTGTTTGCGGGTCTTCTGATTTTGTACTCCTGCTCAGGGTGAACATTGCTAATAGTACATTATTTATAATGTGTGCATTAGCCAGGGTACATTTAGAGCTAGAAATACTTAGTTTTTTCTAACGTATAGGCAACGTTTTCCCTGAAAGTTTGAATTATGTATTGATAACCATCTCATGCTTCTGCTGTATTGTAATCGACCGATGAGACAATTGCTTTAAAACGTTTATGGCAATATCACAAAAAATGGTATATCATAAAAAGATGTAACGCATTAAAAGGAACATAAGATACTACGATGATACCTTTTTGTGATGTAACGTTCAGCCATCCGAATGGATGCATTATGGCACAATGCAAATATCGAAACTATTAATTATCATCTGAATAAGGCGTGAAATAATTTTACATTAAACCTTTTGGCCACATTTCATCCATTCATTGTTTCGAATATTTCCTTTTTCAATAACTTCAAATTGCGTCTCTTGTTTTTATAAATTGCACGGTGACTGCACACAACTCTACACACCAAGCTGCCCATAGAGCACATTGGGTTTTGTTCTCGATCTGTTGATATATCCAAAGCATAAAAGCACACAAAAAAACTATTGAAAAGATGTTCAGTGTTTACAATTCAATATAATGATGTTTTGCTTTTATACGAAAGCGTAATAAAACACGCAACTACTTATTATATCATTGGAGAGCTTGTTGTTGGAAATCTTTACATTTAAATAGCCTAAAATAGACAGTATCGTGGCTTTACGTACGTGCGTAGCCTATGCTTAAATGTATTAATTCTTCAACGTGGCATAAAGTACAGGCCTCGAATGGAAGTGTATGTGTTAATATTCGATAATGTGATGTTTAGCGTTTATCCTACCCGAAATATGTATTCACATTTTCCCACATTAGTCTCTCTTCAATTGTTTTATGATTATAAAAAAAAGTGTAGAGAAAAAACACAGCCCTGTTTTGAATGGGCTTTTATTCTATTAACTGCGCACACTATTTGCACTCATCACCTCATCATAACATGAATAACAGATTCTGATCGAATTATTTCTGTACACTGTCCTCGCAGAGATTGCACGCTCAGCATGTCACTTGTTGTATTGTTTAGGAGCCCGTTGGTTTTTGCCGCAATGGTCGTTAACCTCCGAATGACCCCGTGTGGAGCCCACGCCTCACAGAGCTCCGCAGACAGGCAGTGCGCCAGTTTGGCCAGAGGATGGCGCACCACGACAATTCAAAACACCCAAACCGTAGCTCAGAGTTGGCCCTATAGTCACGAGCGCATGGGGGCGCGCTCCCTTCTCATCCCACCCAGTATTTCCTCCGTGCACGAGTTTACCTCTGGAGGTCACCAAGCAGGATTTACGACTGGTCAACAAAAGCACGTGATACTATGCCGTACCCCATATTTGGGTGCCTACGTAAGAGAGAATCAAGTCCATGTCCCACTCATTTCCATAATTCATCATAAATTGTGCAAGGGTGCTATAGGACGCGCTAAACCATAAGAGCCACAAATCAAGCACACAGGTTTAGTATTTTACCTTTGAATTTTATAAAAACAACAACAATACTTCCTACGAGCGAACGGAGGAATTGTCAACAAATGAGCTCCTATTTTGTGAACTCATTCTGCGGTCGGTATCCCAATGGCGCGGACTTCCAGTTACATAATTATGGAGACCATAATACGGAAAACGAGCAATACAGAGACTCAACAGCCATGCACTCGAACAGGTATGGCTATGGCTACAACGGGATGGACCTAACAGTTGGTCGGACCGGTACCGGACACTTTGTGGGCGACGAGCAGACACCAGGCTACTCCCCGAGTCACTCAGCGGCGACAACACCCTCGGTGGAGCCGGTCAGGTACAACCAGTCTGCCAGCAACAACAGGACACCGTCTCTCTCGCCACCACCTGACCCACTTCCGTGCTCCTCGGTCGCCACTTCTTCCCCGGTCCACGAAACTCAATCTCAACACCGAGCCGTGAAAAACTCTTTAAACACCCCGTGCTCGAGCTCTAACGGAGGCTCGCTGCTGCTCAGCCGGGACTGTGTGTCCAAATCTTCCCCCCTCGAGGAAGAGAAACCTACGGGAAGCGCACCAACAACTCCTCAAAATGTCACCGACTCATCACAGCCACAGATATACCCGTGGATGAGAAAACTTCACATAAATCATGGTAAAGTGCTTTTCTTTTAGTAATGTTGTATTGCTTTTATAGATCTGTTGCTGTGTTATTGTTGGGTTAAGGTGTAATTGTGTTTATATATTATTGAGACGTTTTAAATATATCAAAACAGGACAGATTTAGATTATTTTAGTAGTAAATATGTTTACTATACAAAGGGGCATGTGGCGCCATGTGCATCTCACCTGTTTGGTGTTTTTCAGTACTGTTACCATAGACTAGGTACGCAATAATTTTATGAGATAAAATATAACTTTAAAGTCAGTTCAAATGTTTTCGATATAACCTGCACGTTGAGAATGTGTTGTAATGAAATATACTGTATTTATTTTAAGGTCAAATACCCAAAGTTGACCATGTGAATTACTTTTCGTAAGGTGCAGTTGAAAATGTGTAAATCTTACTAACGCTACTGGTTGTTTCTGCAATAACTAGGGATCTACTTAGTCATGTTCCAACTTTAAAACCACAAACCAAAACATGCAACGTTTAAAAAAAATGCAAGAATTGTAATAAAACAAAGTTGCTGCACTATTTGTTTTTACATTTACTGTATCTGATGTGTTTCCCACTCTCTTTATGTAAAAAGATTTGTCAGGACCAGAGGGTAAGAGAGCCAGGACTGCATACACCCGGTACCAGACCCTGGAGCTGGAGAAGGAGTTCCACTTCAACCGGTACCTGACCCGCAGGCGGAGGATCGAGATAGCCCATGCCCTCTGCCTCTCAGAGAGACAGATCAAAATCTGGTTTCAGAACCGCAGGATGAAGTGGAAGAAAGACAACAAGCTGAAGAGCATGAACATGGCATCTGCAGGCGGGGGAGGATACAGGCCTTGATATTCACTCCTCTACCCCTGATAACGAGCACTATAAAAAAAATAAAACAAAGATTGTCATATCACATTCTCCTCCTAATTCAAAAAGCGCAGAGACTTGTGAACGGGCTGTGTGCGGGACAAGGGACATCCCACTTGAGCCCATTGTATGTCCAGCAACTGTCCCATTATATTCCTTAATATTATTTACTCTTTATTTCCACCGTGGTAATGTTTATGTAAGGAAAAAAATACATTATGTACAGTTATGTCTAGATTTAGAAGAAAAAGAAAGAAAATAAATGTTTGTTTAAATTATTTCCTGTTCAGACAAAGAAAAAAAAGAAAAACGCTTGAAATGCTACCTATTCACCGCAAATAAATCCAGTAAAAGTTGTGTGATAAGAACAATACCAGCCTAATAAAAGAGGGTTGAGGTTGAGCTGTTTAGCCTTCGTTTTCTATATGTACTGTATATGTATGTATTTATTTGTGTGATGTATTGTATCAATTTGTCAGATAACTTGCTTCCAAAAGTAGAACCAGCAGAGCGTGAGCCTTGTGTGGTCATTGTGTGCATTGTAAACACATGTATGGACAGAGGTGCAGACTCAGTCTTATATGTACAGTATAGCTGTGCATTGCATCTTTATTTTGTATTATTTTTTTGCTGCTGTTTGCGTTGTTCACCTGGACGCAACATCTGAGTAAAACGTGTTTTATCTTTGTTTTCTCATAGCTGTTTTTATGTGGAGGTTCCCCACAGTAAATCGCATTGCCTATGTGTATAACTCCATCGTGTTTAGCTTTTTGTAAATGTTTTTCAAAGACTGGAAGTCAAGAATATACTATAATAATAATAATAATAATAATAATAATAATAGTAATAATGATGATGATGATGATGATGATGATGATGATGATGATGATGATGATGATGATGATGAGGATGATGAGGATGATGATGATAATGATGGCCATAATAAACTTTCTACTGGAACGGCAACATTATATTGAGTGAACTTTTTTGTGGAATCCAGATTCGTTTACGCATTTGCCACGACCGCGTAAAAGAAGCGAGGAGTCAGACCTTGCTGTTTGGTCTAAAATCTTTAAGTGAGCTTTCAGAAAATTGCCAAATCAAATCCTTGAATTCAACAGGTCCCCCTCGAATGAAAACTTCATATTTCACTCACCTTGCTCTGGAGATGGGGGTGTTTTGGGGTCCTTGGCCACTAACCGGCTGCATGGCCGGGCGTCCCCTTTGCGCACAGACTCATGGGCTATTCTCGGAGAATCAGCTCGACTTTTTCAGCTGTAAACTTTATTAGGGCCGATGCTGGCTCTCTGACATTTGGGTGCTAAATGAATGGGGGGTTTTGTCTATGAATTAGATCGTAAAAATCATCCAGAGCGCGGCCAGATAGGCTCACTGGCCATAAACGGTCACGTGGTGGCCATTAAAGTAAGTTTTATGGTTTTGGGGAGTTGACAGTATATTGCACATAACATATAATCGCACTGACGGCGAAGCTTAGTCTGACTCTCTCTGTGTAGGCTGTAAGTGTTACTTGACCGGTACAGACCGTGTCTATTGCTCTGTGTTGCTCAGAATGGACCGGACGCTCTCCAGGATGAGGACCGCGTCTCTGGGTAAGTTTCTGCAGACTATCCGGTAGCCAGAGAACAGCCCGCCTGTGTTAAACAGCCTTATTATTGTATTTGCTCCCTCTATCTGTCCCTATTAGTCCATTACACTAATTCGTCAGTCGTGCAGTGCTGAATCCTGGTCTCGGCAGATGTTGCGCAGGGTTGGGTCCGGCTCATGGCTATTTAATTGCTTCCTTCCCCGTGTAACTTGTTTCCCTCCATCTGTGGTGTAACTCATAATCCATTTTTACATGTTGGATAATTATCTCAGTGTCCATTTCCACCCCCACAAACTTCTAGTTGTTGTCGTTTTATTACATTGGAGGATTCACAGACCGTGAATCAGAAAGTTTAAAAGGGAAGTGTGGAGGTTTCCGCGATAAAGTTAGGCGTTAGTGCAGGCCTACATATTTACTGCTAGCTCCGTTTGATTGGATTATATATCTGCTTATGACTTTTTGGAAGTTGTGGGTCCATCCATGGAAAAAAGTTGCAGTCGTTGTTGTGCTGAGCTCTGCGCTCCACATGTTGGCACAGTGTATGGCTTTAGGAAAGGCTGTAAAGTGTCAAGTAAACACAACATGGGAACAAACATTTGAAAAGGAATTCCGTTTTGTATCAGCCTCGTTGTTTTGTGTTTGGGGTTGAAAAGTTCAAATTACCTCTTAAAAGTCACTCTCGCTTTGTGGTGACCTCTTTTCCGATCAGTGCCGGGGCCAAACCAGCCACCAGCCGGACCCTGATGCCAAAAGACCATGGACTAAAATGGGGGGAAACTATATAATCTTTGACTTTTTTTTTAACTCATTTTTATTTTTAGTTTCCTGCATGCATTTTTAAACTAAACGGTGTGTGACTCGGTGCGGCCGTTTCTAATTCGACACTTCGAGGCCAAATATGAAATCCTATATACATTTTGGTGGTTTTACCTTTTTGTGCCTATAGTTTTTGGAACCAAAATCACTTGCGACTACATTTATCTGAGTTAGCGATAACTTAAACACCACGTCGTCTTTGTGTTTGCCTGCATCATTATGTCTAGAACCATTGCATTTTTGTGAAAACATATTCTTTATTACTTAAAATTAGTTTTTGGACTTCCACCAATTCGGTAGTAGAATTTATTATCTGGCAACATTGTGGGAAAAAAACCTGGAAATGCAAGGTGGATTTCTTCCAAAATCTATTACATTTTTTCCTCGTTTCTTTTTTTATCAAACTGAAAGCAGTTTGATAAAAATGTAATTAACACCTTACAAATCTGCAGCAATCGCTCGGTTTATATACTCATTGTTATGCATATGAGTCCATCTTAAGAAGATGCTGCATCTTTCTAGTTCGATTTTAGACACACTGAAAATAAAACAAGACACTTTGAGAGTGCGGCTATTTGGAAAATAAACCCATTGCCAATATTTCATGAGGAGTCATTTCGAATTCGACAGGGCCCCATGTGCGGCATACTGCCAGGCAGAGAGAGAGAAGCGTTGCAGGTTCATCTGGAGGTCAGCCACAGCACCAAGATAAATCTGCATCCTCTCAGAGCCACCAGCAGAGCTCGCTTTAGGCCAAGTTCACTGTCACCCTGCAGTATGGAGAGAGGGAAACTACTCACACGTCCACGGTACCGAGCGCACACACGCCTTCACGTTAATGACAAGTTTGCTTGGCGTTGCCTATAAGCATAATGCGTTCAAATGAATTTACCGAGGGACACAGAGCCTGTGGTAACATCCTGCACTGGAGGAGAAACTGGAGAGAGGAGAGTTTAACTTTACGTGTTGCCTCCAACAAAGACTTTTGGCTGCTTTTATTTTCTCTATAAGCTAATGAATGATTTGCATATTTTGCAGCCCTATTAGTCTTGAGTGGGAGCCTATTGGATTTATCTTTTCACTCCCTCGTTGGAAACATCATAACGCTACAATCGCATTTTAGGTATTGTGCTGGCATCTCCTCTAATTATGAAAATTGTGAAAATGATCATCGTGATGGCAAGAGATATACACATTCTTCAAATAAATTTTTCGTTGAGAGGGGCAGATATCTCACTGGGCTGGGACAGATGAGAGCGAGATAGCTGCAGAAGAGGAGGAAAAATTGGGGTCAAAAGTTTACGCGCTGAACAAGTCTCCATCATCTGTTCACTCGGAGCTTGATGCCAGCCTTATAATAGCGATCTTGACTCTCCACACAAAAGACAGAATAGCTTTGAATTACATATGTTGCACAGTGCACTCCAGGTGAACCCTGAAAGCGCGGTGACCTCGCGTTTGGGACCGGGGGAGGGGACCCCCCACCCGTCCCCAGCAACAAGATTGAGTGGCTGGCGTTTTATTAGGGCGGTTGATTGGTGAATTTCCTTTGAATAAATTGCATTTGATATGTTTAGGGACGAGGGCAACATTTGCATTTTGAGGATTGATACTCTCGACCCGGTCACAGGGTAATGGGAAGACCCACAGCCCCCAAATTGAGCCCCCGGACCCCTTAAAAAACATTTAGCCCCTCTCTTCCTGATCCTCTGAATAGAAGCCTTTTAAGAAAACTGAAATGGCACAGATGTTTCTTGTGACTCGTAGAGGGAAAATACAAAAAACACATTTTTTGTTAATAAATAGGTTTTACGCTATACGTAATTATTTTTGCTGGGCCTTTTTTTTTTAACGCATGGAGAATGAATGCAATTTCTTAAAACTAAAATATTGAACCTTTAGATGTTTGTAGGGAGACCCCATTACAAATAGATGTGAACAAATATAGATTATAACTAAACCTAATTTACACCAGAAACTAATACTTCAGTTAACATTACCCAGCTTAGGTCTCGGCAAAATTGCATGAATTCTTGAACGCAACTCTACACACAATATTATAACTTATTTAAAAAATAATCCAACCAAAACTAAACACTTATTAAACCTTGGATCCTTTTTTATAGAAAGGCCCAATCATTTCGGACTTTTTCAGACATAAACTTTTTAACTGTCATCTGAGCATCAAATAAAACAAAGTTATATTTAGACAATCTTATTTCATTTTTCATTTAGCACATTTGTAGACACGTCACACGCGGACACAACATATATTGCACTTTGAAAAGTGTTAAAATGCAAAAATGTGTAAATGAAATTCTCAAAATCGAGTCATTTTTTTAATTCATAACTTTGTTTATTGAATCAATGAAGAATGAAAGTGACCAGATAGACGGCTAAATACTTTCCAACAGAATGCACAATTTCATATGTCTTCAATTATTTCTAATTCAAACGTTGACAGTCTTATTGTTAACTAACTCCAAAGTGCATATGAACCTTTCAGTGTATGTACTCTTTGGAACCATTTTGGAAACATTAGTTGTGTCGTCAATCTCTGAAATATACTGGCACAATACTATCAGTTGAAACGCCCTCTTTATTTTATAAGAATAGTTGTCTATGCACTTTCTAAAGGAAGAAGCAGCTTGTCTTTGCCTTTATTGACGATCATTGGAGGCCTGAAGGTCACTGTTATTAGTCTAATCAAAGTTTGCAGCTGTATATAAAAGCTAGTGCCCATCCTGAGTTATTGTGAAAGCTCGTTCCGTAGCCAGTCCTTGCAGTGAAGTGGTTTAAAAGGACAATCACAAGTGGTGCACCGTATAAAAGAAAAACATTTGTATTATGAGCGTTTACCTGTATCAAAATGTGTCCATAAAGCTGTGAAAGGTCTTTTCTGGCCCGAATCATTGCCACATCTTGGATGCAAAGAAGATTTTTTATCCCACCGTCAGGGCTCCGTATAGACAGGATCAATCAATCAATCAATGTTTATTTATATAGCCCAATATCACAAATGTTACATTTGTCTCAGTGGTCTTCACAGTGTGTACAGAATATCAGTATGACAATACGACACCCTCTGTCCAGGAGACCTTGTGAGCACCATCTGCAATCTGTCACTATCGTCTCAGCACTTCACTGATAATCTAAATTTACAGTAAACTGTCAGCATGATGTATATTGCTTAAATAGACCTTCACCTCACAGTATATGCTCTGAAAGGGAACACCGTGATCTGGCTGTTAGATTATTATAACCTTAAATAAAATCCATAACGCACAGCTCTAACGGGTTTTATTCACATTAAGAGTCAAATGGATTTTTATATTTAGTGGAAAATTGCTTAGATAGTGTAAACTAGTTTGCCATTGCTTCCTTGTGCTCCAATGGTCAATTGGAGGATTATTATCCTATTATATTTTGTGCATAGTTCGAGGGATTTCCAGATGCTTTATTGAAACACACAGCAGCAGCTTGCAGGCCTGGACTAGATAACGGAGGTATTACCTGCAGTCTTATCTAAAATGCTTCTTTTGTATGGCTGAGCCGGATTTTTGAATCACAATAATATGTTTTAATAAAGTTATTAAAGAAAAAAAAGTAGTCCTACAATGACCTGTAAAATCAGAGTGGATAATAGCTGATCTGGCCCATATTTATTCAGCACCTATAATAGAATGGCAGCAGACTGTAAATTTAGATATGATGTGAAGTAGTCTTACCGCTGACATTATGTTGACATATTGCCTCTCAGGTGGTCTCTCGGCCATACGGATACAGTGGATGTATGGCGGAAAGTACATCAGCTGCCATTTACAATGAGTTAGGTGTGAGAAAGCCTGTAAGATACACGAGATAGGAGCAGCTTTGCCTTGCAGCAACAGTGTGCTAAGAGAAAAGCAATTTTTGAGGAGGATAAACTGAGGCATGTCTCTCGTTGCTGTGGGAAAGTCAATAATTCACCTGTTTTTAAATCTAGAGATTCAGTGATTTTTGAAGAAAAAATCTGCTGTATTTTATTCTAAATATATCAGCCCATTTGCAGCAGATCTTGGAAGTCCCCTATTCCACCTTGTCTAACTCGTAGGGCGACGTGTGATTTTCGGGATAGTTTGAGGTCTTTTGCACATGTTTTAAAATCCTTTAGGGACCTTTCCAGGTGCTGACCTGCGCTAAGTACTCCCCCAACTCCCCAGAGCTGAACAGACCATGCAAAACTGAAGTCCAAGTCCGGGGTGAACCTCAGGTCACTGCGTCTAACAGATATGAAAATGTCGCCTCTTTGGAAAGGGGGCACGCCTTGTTGTTTAACAAAGACTGTCAATGGGAAAGATTAATCAGAAACAAAATGGAAACGGTGTCACTTTGGGGTCAGGCAGAAGTTATCTCTGTTTAGAGGAGCGAATAGAATAGGGGGGACCAAGGAAAAAAGAAAAAAAGGAGAGAAAAGAAAGCTTTCAATATTTCCGAAGTTTGGCCTCTTGTTTCTCCATGCAGAGGCCTTGTTAACGTGGACAGTGTGGATCAGCTTTGTGAAGAGCTGCTGCATCTTCCTGGGACACATATACAGTGAGGCCCCTCGGACATGGAGAAGAAACAGGACCTGGACGTGATGGCCGATGGCGAGGAGCACGGTCAGAAACTTTTATATTCTCTACCTTAAAAAATGTGCAGTTGACTTTTTTTTTATTAATTATTTTTAAATTATTCTAAAATCTATGTGAGTCTTTCCTCAAATAATTATATTAAATGTTATTATTTTTTCATTTTCTTAATGAACCTGCATGTTTGCACTTTTTAACTTTTAATACTCACTATCTTTGTCATATATTTTGATAGTTACAACACATCAGGCTAATATCAGTATCTTTGCCTGGCTGTTTGCATTAAAGTGGTGCAGCGGCACGCGTAGGAGAGACGAATCAAGATATTGCATATTTGTATTGAAATAGTGGAAAATTGTTTCTGGATAACTTTTTATATATTTCACAATTCAAACAGATTTGTTAAATTGTATTGGGTGTGAGATTGTCTGTGCTGGACGGAGAATTGTGGCATGTCTTAAAAAATAAAATGTCTGAGCTGTTTCACAATCCCACGCCTTGGTTTGGCGTGTGGCCATGCATAATGGAAGATCCACTTGCAAGTGTTTGTTCAGTGTTTGGATTTGCTTTTCAATGGCAGGTAACGCATATAACTGGTAATACGTGATGGCCGTGCCAACAGAGCCTGATAACTTTCATGTGGTAAAATAAATACAAAATCAAGTCTGACATCATTGCTATGTCCTGGCAAATGTGCAGAAAACATCATTGCATTTGAAACGAAAAAAGGGGTCATATGCATGTATGCCGGTGTGCAAAGAGAGAGAAGAGTGTTTTGTGTTTGTGTGTTTGTCATAGGCGTGTATTCACAAGGATGCACAAGAGTTATGCTTTATATGCAGGCGTGTGTGTCCGCAGTGATAATGTCATTGCTTGCAGGAAGCATGTGCACGGGTTTCTTTTTTGATCATTTGAATAAGCTGATATACAACAATATAGTTTGCACTGTTGTTTGGTATGCTGCCAGTGCCCCTGTTCAGCGACATTTTTGGGATTCAACACGTTTTAAACTCCAACAACAGACATTCACGTCACAGCGAGAAATATTCCTTTGTTTGTGATAACCTTTATTTTGTCAGGGCTTTCATTTCATATTCACTTTCTGTTTCAGATGAGGTGGAATTATTTTTGCACAAGCAGGAATACCTCACCCACATAAGTTTGGCCTCATGCAGTAAACAAGTTAGTTGATTGGTTTTGCTTTATATACGGTGATTTAATAAGGAAAACATCAACGTAAGCCAGTCCGAGCAGTGTTGGTGGTACCAATGCCATGCTTTCCATTGGTTCCTGTTTACATGATGCCCACAGGACACGCCGTGATTGGTGGCGCTTCACACGTGACCAGGCAACTTTGTACATTTGACAGGGAGTAGGAGGGTTTTGTGGAGATCAGAAAAACGACAGCGCGATAAAAATTAGTATTGTTGCACTTCACAAATTAATGACCATGAGTTCCTACTTGATAAACTCCAACTATATCGAGCCTTCCTTTCCTCCATGCGACGAATATCAGCAGAGCGGATACATCCCCAACGCTGGTGATTACTACGAGCGGCCAAAAGATACGGGCTTCCCCCATCACGAAGAACCATCCTATCCGAGGTCAAACTACACAGAAACGGGATACGATTACGGTAACGTCCCTGCTACCGGACTCGATGATTTCGGGGATGGGCATCACGCACAGCCGCAGCCGGTTCCACAGAGCCACGGTCCTCGCCTCTCCGCGGCCCCAGACGGTGGCGCAGGGGAAAATGCCAGCAAAGACTGCAGCCTCGCCAGTGAGGCATATCCCGGCGTAGCGAAGGGCAAGGAGCCAGTGGTCTATCCGTGGATGAAAAAGGTCCACGTTAACAACGGTGAGTTATCGTCACGGTTTAATAGCAGAACCACTGAGAAACAACCACTGGAACACACGCAAGCCTATTGAGGCAGCACTAGCAGCCCTTACAACAGCAATTTACGACTATCGAGCAGCAGGGTCGGTAATTAAGGACCCTCGTAAATTTTATTGCCTGTGTTCGTCTGTCGGGGCCATGTGCCTTTGTTGCTTTTTAACCCAAAGTACCTCCACCACTGGAGCCGAGCCAAACTGTAATATCCAACCCCGCTGTTTTGTTAATCATTTCTAAGCTTGATATGTCCCTGGATGCGAGTGCTTGTACACTCGGCATCTCCACATTAAGGTCATGTCCGTAAACTGAAACAAGGCTTGAGAGTAAAACAAACAGAGCGGATGTGATTTCCCAACAAACCCAGAAATGTTTTATCGTTTTCCAACCATGTAATGTGTCCATTGGAGGAACTATAGGGCTTTGGATTAAACGCTATCAGCCTGCGTTTAACACCTGCTTGCATGCCTGTGTATGGCTTTTTTCTCCTCCAGTCAATCCCAATTACACTGGAGGAGTGCCCAAGAGGTCCCGCACTGCATACACCCGCCAGCAGGCTCTGGAGCTGGAGAAGGAGTTCCACTTCAACCGGTACCTGACCCGGCGCAGGCGGGTGGAGATTGCGCACACCATGTGTCTGTCCGAGCGCCAGGTCAAGATCTGGTTTCAGAACAGGAGGATGAAGTGGAAGAAGGAGCACAAGCTTCCCAACACGAAGATCCGCTCCTCCAGCTCGGCCTCGTCCTCAGCCTCGGGGCCCCAGCAGCAGCAGATCAAAACAGGCCAGCAGCTTGTCCCCACGCCGTGCACCGCAGGTCTATAGTGCTGAAATTAACCCCGTACCACAAAACCCAATCCAGACTGAGATGGCAAATATCACAAGTGGAATTTGATGGACCGATTCTCAGTATTTTACACACATGGTGTTATCTATTTCACCTTGCCTCTGCCATTGGGCCCCTGTCACGTCCTTTGTACCCTTTCCCTCTCCTGTCGTCCTCGCCCTCTTCATATAAGCTTGAAATTCACCTTTTATTGCCACGGTGGCCACTGAAGTGTTTCTATATTTGTTTATTATTATGAAAGAAGGATAACGCACATTCAAATGTAGGATCAATATGTATCATTACAGTTAACATTCAGTGAGGTAAACAGTATTTTTTCTATGTTCTCTGAGTATTTTTTTTCATTATTTTTTTATTATTGCTCATGGAAAGCTCTAATATACTTGAAAGATATTTAGCGAGACTAGATGCCTGTTAGAAAACCGGACGGCTGGTTTAGAGGTAAGGCATCAGTCAGAGTAACAGTGTTTGTGTGTTTGAGTGGGTTTGTTTACTGTTGAATATAGTCCAGGTGACATTCACATTTAATGTACATAGGCAGATCATAATGAAGGCACAATAAGGAAAGCATTTCGTCAAGTAGAATTATGTTTGTTGGTGTTGTAAAGTCTAGGTTTATTTGTGCTAGTCCGTCCCATGTTGTGCTGTGTTCTAAACTGTGAATATTTGTATGTGTTGTCCCAGTATTGTGGTTGTGATGTAGGCTAGTGTAGGTTCAATGTGTCCTTGTGAAATAAATATGTACTTCACTTAATAACGTCGAATTGGCTTTGGATATTTTGTCCCTGCAAATACTGATTTCAATTGAGAGCAACATGTACTTGCGAAGCCGCGCGTATTGACATGGCAAGAGCATTGGCGTTCCCCCTTTAAAAAAAAGAAGGAGATTGCATTTCCAAACTCATATATTTTGTGCTCATACTATTTTATCAATTCAATACGTGTTTGTGGACTTATGTTATTACTTGTATTTAAAGCCTTTAATCCGTTATCTGTGTTTGGAGATGTGTGCGTAAAATTGTGATTGCATGTCACCAAGCATTGGATAATTTACTGCCCCACGCTTGCATAATAATTTATATTTATATGTTTTACTTTCTCTGAATATAATCAAAATATATTTGCTATATTTGATGTTATTTTCAGAGAGTTTTAACTTGTTAATCAATACAAACACTACGCAAATTCTGTTAAAGCAAGATTTACATAAAGGAAAACATATTCAGGTGTTTTAATTAATGTAACATGTTTATGTTTAGGCAAGCGTCTCCCTATCTACCATACATACTTTTTCGCTGACTGAATAATGTCATCATGCTCAACTGACTGTTCTAATCCGTAAAATGCGCAAGAATGTCGTGCACATTTCATGGATAAAGCTGAGACGAGGTTTGAATTAAGGAGGCAGATTTCAGCTGCTTGAGCATTGCTGGCTTTTCTACTTTCACGGAAATCAAACCAACCTTACATTTTTAAATGTATCCGGCCAAACATATTGTTATCTCTTGCCATTATAAGGAGATCGAAGCCAACCTCGGTGCACCGGAGTGTGAGTGTTGGTCGCTACCTGCTTCATCCAAACAATAGGGAGTTCAACCAGGGGACACGGCAGGCTCTGGCCAATCACTGGCTCAGAGCACTTCTTCTGCCCCCTGACCTTTCGACACACACAATGTTCAGACCATACATCAGTGTTGAGACCTCCGCGAGCTTTTTCTTCCCATTTAAGATTTACCCAGAGACAGCGCGGAAACAAAAACGGTTTTAAGGTGTGAATCTGAGCCATGAATTGTCCCAAAGTTATTCTTTGAGACAGCTCTTCTGCAATATATCACCGAAACACTCCTGTCAGGGTAGATAGTGCAGATATAAGCTGAAACATGCTGGCATTTAGCATGCAATTTATTATGATTTCCAATATGTTGTGGCACTGATGGTTTCTGCTCAATATGCCAATAGCGTAATGAATGGAGTTGCATTGCATTTCATATTAGATACAATTGATATTCACCAAAATTCCCACAGTAAAAGCCACAATTTCCGAATTCAAACAATCTTTCAGTAGAAGCTTTATTTATTTGATATACCGTTTTTTTGCATCTTTTACATTTATTCACTTGTTTGGCACATTAGAGAAATAATCCTACGGCAATAATAAAAACGCTCTTAGAATATACCATGCTATTCATCTTTCTGTGAATCAGTTGCTGTAGACATGAAGGCTGTACAGAACATGGCGTTGAGGATGATTGGGACCGATTTTGCGCAGACTCCAACAAGTCCAAAGTTAAATTACAAGATGTCAAGTCATTTGATTCGCGAATAGAGGTCACTTCCAATGTACTGAAATTTTAATTCGCCAGTTCACGTGACTTGTTGAATAATGAATGCCCCGGGGTCAGAAATAGATCTGAAAATCTACCTTATTTTCATTTGAAGTGATCCTCTGCATGGTGCGAGTCAGATCTCTTCTCCCCTGACAGAACTCTGTCTGCGGGACACAGACCGTCATGACTTGTGAGTAGATTTGGTTGTTTTTCCTTCTGAAATTTGTTGTAGATGTTAAACAAATATATATATATATAAAATATAAAATATCCTAGAAGTGGGCATGATTTAATTATCTTCTGTCGACTATTAATGTATAATAAAATACAATCTTTTTTTATTTCCAACCAAACATTGTTGCATTTTCTGAGTTTTTCTAATCTGAGCTTTTTTAGGTTACATTTATTTAACTTAAACGGTCCTATTTTGATAAGTCTATTTGATTGAAAAGCATTTTCATTGACAGAAAACGTTGTTTTGGACATATATATGCTGGTCTTAATACCCTAAATGTTCGAACCCAGGAGAAGTTAGCATGATACAATTCAACCCTCGTTCTTTTTATTCTTCTTTTTATATATTTTAATTTATCGACAGCTCATTAACAGATGCACTTTGCCCAGAGTACAAACTCGTGTTTTTACATAAAGTATATGTGAATCACAATAACCTTCATTTAGCAAAACTTGCTTTATGAGATTAAAGAGACAAATAAGAGTCAAATGTGTTTTAAAATAGGTTGATATGTGGCTGCAGAAGTAACACTCTTACAGATGAGGCTAAAACGTTTCTGCGTATTCAGTGATAAAATCAGTTAAAGTTGACCTGCAAAATAACGATAAGAAGCAACACTCTGCATTTGTGCTTGCAAAGTTAACCTCGAAAACACTTTGCCTTTTAACATGGAACCATAGTTGTTGTTCATGGATTTTGACTGTGGCAAATTTTCTATTTGTTAATTGTATTATGACTTTCACAGTTGAATGTCATTTGAGTTAGTGTTTTTAAACAACAATATCAATGAAAATTACATCTGCTGCTTGAAAGAGCCTTTCAATGAGGATGAACACAATAGAGAATATAGACACAGGTCAAACATTAACAGAGTCCTTAGAGTGTGTTACAATGTCAACAATACAAATGTTTATTTTTATTTATGGGCTGTTTTGCACTTACCTCCAAATTGTTACTGGCAGCTGTTAAGCAAAAGCATATTATACATAATTTTCAGTCATAAAAAAGAGCCAGTTAGTTCAACATGAAAATTGCTTTATTACAACCACCTTTACGCAAACAATTAAGTTGTCCTAGTCAGTCTGCCTTCATGAGCGATGTTTCCAAGTTTGCTTAAGGCGTTGCATTTCGCATTAGCCTTGATACTGGCCGATGTAAACCTCGCAGAAATAGTTATCTTTGTCTGAGTGTATCCGTAACCCAAGCCTGGCTGTTAAGAGCTCCGAGTGTCAACATTGTTGGAAGATATGGACCGCCGTCTGGCCAACATCCAGAGGTCTGCGCCTCTAACTCCTCTTCGCTGACAGTGATCAGGAACCTTGATTTGTGTAAATAACTCTACATTTGTTTCATGCAAAACAAAGTTTAAACTTCAAAACATAATTGGTCAACTATTACTTTTGAGGAAAGGGCAAATGTGAAAAAAGTAGACTACCAGCTGAGGGCCTCATGGTTTCCATCGTCTCCTTGTTTGCGATCCCAAAATAAGTTCCCACTCGACTCTCTGCTTCTGCTCGGATCAGGGAAAAGTTAAGGTGCGGTGGCGAAAGGCAACATGGGATTAACTTCCAGAGCACGGTCATGTACAGCCATAAAATCATAGTGACAGCTCCACATCTGCAATTGTAGAAAAACAAAGAGAAAGTTAACACAACGCAGAGTCAAACAATGTTTAACAAAAGATAAATAGTCTTCTTTACATAAACATGAGTCTAAAACCTGTGCGTAAAACCCTTTTTTTTTGTCGTGATCATTAAAATTCCTCCTCTTTTCATTAGTTTTAGAAGTGTTGAATCTGAATTAATAAGAGCTGGTCTGCTTCCGTTCCTGTCTTTAAAAGTTTACCGCTCAAGTTGTAGTTTGAGAAGACAAAGGCTGGTGTGGGAGTGGGATGCTGTCTATGTCCGCCCCGAATGATTAATAGTTGTGGTGGGATTTTTCCACGCCTGCTGCTCTGTGTTGACGGAAAACAAGCGCCAAACGGTGCCGATAGAAGATCTTTCTTCCGGGCTAGACTTTTGGCAAAATCTGAAGTGGCAAAAGTTATCTACTATGCTGTTTTTATAGTGGTTTGGGCCAATAGCACAATTATGTCAGTTGGCATTTCTGCCACCTCAAATACTCTCCTGTTGCACAAACCTATAATTTCTAACATCACTCAGCTGGTCATAGGAAACGCATAAACGCACTTAGGTCGAATGGGGGTCCATGTAGTGATCAGCGGGGTCGAGCAGCCACTCTTTGGTTACCTCACCTCCACTTTCCGCTTACTGCTGAGTGACAGACACCTCCACGACCACCAGGGCGCACACCATCCTTATGTAGGACAGGTAAACGTGTGACATTTTTTACCCCATTTGGCAAACGGCATGCAGGCTTTTGCTGATGGAGAACCAAATGCTGATTAAGTGGTACTTCAACCGGACTGTGGACGGGGGGGGCGATATTGAGTAAAGCTCTCGGCTGTCCTGCATGGCTGCTGTGTTGTAAAGAGAACACAGTAGCCCTTTGCTGGAGTGATGAGTAATCATTATGCCATTCTTAAATGGTATTTTGTAAAGGAAAGCCCTCTCCATCTAAAATAGTGCGAATTATCACGCTGCAGTGCAAAACACTTTGTAGCCACGGCTCCGAGCTGTGGCTGCACTTGAAACTCCGCACACAGGCAGGCAGGATTAGCTATTTTTTCAGCCACTAACAGGCACCAAATATATGGCACTTTAAAACGGACAGAACAGTCTTTGGCTCTGAATGGGCGACACGTGGAAAAGCTGCTTCTCTGCGAGAGACCTGCTCCTCTGCCAGATACATTGCAGTGTCACATACCCCTATTTTTTCTCCCTCCAAACTGATCCGTTTCTCCTCAGGGGCAATGACTGCCTCCATTAATGATTCACGGGCTCAAATAAAAGGGATTTAAATTGACGTTGCGTCACGTGAGCGGTGCGCATAATACTGCGAGATGTTATGGCACGGGGAAGAAAACCGGAGCCCCGGTTTGGCCATATGATGCTGATTATATGCGGGTTACCCCCACTTTCCGTGAGGGGAGTCCGGGCTCTGTAGTTTGTTTACCGAGGGGAGAAAAGGAGAAAGAGAGGCAGACAGAGAGAAAGAGGATCCCGGGTTTGTGGATGTATTATACTGCTGTCACGGACGGATATGTTTTTCCACGCGGACAGAGTCAGAGCCCGAGCTTTGGGAGGATGGATTTTATTTTGAGGTATTTCCGCCAATTGTTCATTACTGTCGTGAGTTATTGCTGCGCGAGGCAGAGGTCAGTAAAATAGGGGTCCAGGGCTTCTGCAGGGCGAGAAACTAGACAGGTACTAAGAAGCTATCGATATTCACCTATCTAGTGATATATCCGATTTATCATAGATAATCAAGCATAAATAGGCCTTTAAAATGTACACATGGCAATTATAGTATTAGTATTTATAGTAATTGTAACGATTTGTCTGGGCCAATGACATATACTATTGTTATGTTATGCTTCCTATGCTAATCATCATAATGCCAATATTATTTGTCCCTTTACTCTTAGAATAGAGCAGTAAATAATGAAATATTTCTGCTCTATTTATATCTAGCATAAGCAGTCATTATGATAAATAGGCCTATACAACTGTTTGTAAATAAAGCAGCCGTATAAATAGAAAAACTCCAAACATAGAGCACGGCCAGACCAAGGTGCAACCGGTCCTATAAAACAAAACATCTCGTGTCTTTACGTGAGGTTTTTGTGCGTAAATGATACATCAAGATGGGCTCCATAAAATGTAGGGGAAAGCGGTGGGGTTGTGTCGCTCCGCCGGGGAAACGAGGATATAATGGAAGACGGAGTGCCATCCAGGACCGCGCGGCCGCTGAGGTCACGGCGCTGCAGCTTGATTTATGGGCACGGGGACTTGGGGAAGATGGTGCGCGAGAGCTAATGACTATTCGATCCGTTTGTGGAGAAAATGCTTACCGGCATGCAGGGAAACAACAAACACGTTATTTGCATTGGCCCCTTTTTATGTTATTTGTGATATTACCCTGATACAGGCAGCAATATTTGGTTGTATTGTTATATTTGTCTAAGGAGAATCGTTGCATTCTGGCTTTTATTTATGCAGTTTGTTTATAATTGTTGGATGGTTCTGTTGTTCTTACAGATGGATATATTTTGGTTGATATTGTGTAGCAAAATGCTAAAAGGAATCTAGATTTGAATGGTTTCTCTAAACTGAACAGATAATACGTTAACACAAAGCCTTGGAGCCTTCCTAAATATAGCAGTGTGTAGCAATATAAATCATAAACCAAACAATTATATTTAAAACACTTGCATCTAATTTAAGTTGGTTTGCACAAAACGTTTCATTTTGCGCATTTTTAGATTAAGGCCTATTGTGTTTTATACAATTAGACGAATTATTTATCATTTAATTCTCAAACAATATAGGGAGATGCTAGTCTAAAATAGCATTTACGGGTGTGTTTGTCCACATTAAAAGGTTTTATTTTCTTCTGAATTGTGTTTATTTTTCATTGCAGAAATCCAGCCGAGTAAATTCAGGCCATCGCACGGTCTCCAAGACACCTTGAACTGCCTTCGGTAAGTCCATATATCTTTATTGATTTGTGTTATGAATGCTTGATAGTGATATCCTTATTCAATTTCTAATAAGTACCACACACGCCCACCAAAGCACTTGCAGGGATAGACAAGCAGCAGTACATTTCCTTGTTGCAGCAATATGACCAGCCTGAAAGCAATAATTCCTTCTCTTCCACTTGTCTTTGTGGTGTAATTTGTCACTATAAAAGTGACGAAGGGAATCTCAGCTCTTGGAGCGGTGCCTTACTCCTTTCAAAAAGTACTTTCAGTGAAAGCCATCTGTGTGTAGCTGCTATAGTTAACTGCACTATAGTTTAAAAAATATTTTCTTTCATCAAATGTTCAGATTTTGTTTCTTTCTCCTAGATTTTTACGCACATTCTGCACGGCCGTATAGGACCACCAACTCGATGACATTTCACCCTTAGCTCACGGCTAAATTAAAGAGAGAGACGAGTCAGCATTTTAGCAAAACACAAAGAAGTAAATAATTATACAATGTGACTACTTTGGTTTCGAAAAGAAAAAGCCGAGTTGGCTAAAAAAAGAAACCTCACACGTGAATTTGTGTCCCACTCACCCTCCCACGCCGTCGTTGTGCTCTATACATTTTTAATTGTGTCATTGCATTTAGTCCCAGAGCCTGAAACCAGCAGTGAAGCTGCGGTTCTGAGCGTGTTTACAGCCTGTGGCAGCTGAGAAGACATAAATCTATTTTTTTTCTCATTCTCTCTTTGGCTGCAAGAGTGAAGCATTACCATGCAGAGGGATTCCCCCTGCTGCCGGCTCTCTTCTCCCCTGCTCCTCGCTGCATGTCCTCCTCTCTGCCTTTTGGTGATCAACCTTCTTCCCATGTTTCACACCCTGCTCCTGGTGGGGTTTTTCTCTTGATATACATAGAACACGGCTTTGATCTCAAGTTGTTGTGATTTATAATGTTAAAATAATAGTGTGTCATACAAGAAGCCATGCCGGCAGCAGTATATCTGCCGCTGGAATGAAAACGAATTGCGCGTCCCTTGTGCCAAAAGATTGAGGAGTTTATGTAAAAATCTGGGTTAATGATTAAGCCACAGAAAGAAGCCCTTTATGTCCCGTGGAAATGGAAATGCAGCATGGTCAGAGGCCGATTATTCCTTTGTATTCTCTCTTCTCTCTTACATCTCATCCACTGGGTTCATAACCCTACTGCAGAGCGTGGAGTAAATAATAACTAAAAACATTTAAAACACTTAGGGGATAGATTCCTTGCTAGTTTGTAACGAGGCATACTTTTTTTCTAGACACACTACCTCATTTGGTTGGGGGAGGAGGAGAAGGAGCCACTTGATTTGAACTGGCTTTCCAAGGCTCTTCTTATTTGCATAATTTTTTTTTGTCTATGGTGACGCTCTGGTTCGGGGCAGTTCAGTGGTGTCTGCATGGTACTGGTGAAGGATCACATAGTCTATTGCATTGGCCCAGTTTAATATCACTATGAAGCCCTGGCATTGCTCTATAGCATGACGATAAATTCAATCTTGAAGCCAGATAACTCTTATCTCGCTGACCCGACTGCTCACGCCTGCTTTCGTAATCTCGGTTTACCCATCCACGTCGAGTAGGAAAAAAAGGAAAGGAAAGGGGTTTCTCTCGGCTCTTCCCTTTTTGTTGTGGCTGCTAATGCCTGGTGCATGGCAGGGAGCACTCTACTGCTGCTGCTGCCTCACCAAGCCAGCCCTGCCCTTAAACTTTTTCTCTGGATTACTGCTTTGATCGATTTCGTCGCTGAATGAGAAAATATCGCTTGGTGCTCTGCATTCGTCGTCAGAGGATAAGGTAAGCAGGCCAGGAAAAGGCTCCCTCGGTTGTAAATGGCGGAGTTTGTGTCGCTCGGTGATTTATCACCGTATGACTTAGATCTCAGTTCAGGAAGAGTTCACACACACGCAGTCAGCCAGCCAGATTTCTCTAACGCCGAGCAGAGGGCTGAGCAGAAAGCCTGTCATTTGTCTCTCTTTCTCTGTCTTTTATGACTATCGCAAGCGAGAGATACACTACAAAGCCTTCTGATATCTTGTCCAGGTCATTGTGAGTGCAGATACAGCGAAGGCACCTTCTCTCACTATGCGGTTAAGCTGCAGTGAAGGCAATCTTAAAGCTCATTTTAAACTGA
Source organism: Pseudochaenichthys georgianus (assembly GCF_902827115.2). Taxonomy (NCBI): domain Eukaryota; kingdom Metazoa; phylum Chordata; class Actinopteri; order Perciformes; family Channichthyidae; genus Pseudochaenichthys; species Pseudochaenichthys georgianus. Next base: position 23,864,136 of record NC_047513.1, on the reverse strand, counting down.
TTTGCTTTAAACGACTGCATGAAACCTGAGTTGCTCCACATTTTCCTTTCATTTCCTTGTACTCGTGTTTAGAAAATGCCTTAGATATGTATGCTCCGGAACTACTATACACCTATTTGTCTTGAAATCATATTTTGTATTGCACAACTTCGTAGATGTTAAACTCGGATCCATTGATTCAAGCAATTACAATGTGAAGTTATTGTTATTCCAAAATATATTCTTATTTTAATAAATTTGTATTTATTTCCAAAAACGAGCTGCTTCCTTGGCCGCTTCTTCTGCAATTGCATACGCTGACAAAGAATAACATGATTTCACATTCATAGTTATCAAACAGGATGGATTTATGTTTTATTTGCGTTGAACATTATTTCCTTAACTTAAAAATAAAGTTAATTATCTTTCTAATTATATATTTAGTACTGCATTTATTATTATTATTATTATTATTATTATTATTATTATTATTATTATTATAAGTAGGCCTATTATTATTATTATTATTATTATGCATTGCATACTATTTCTTGATGGCATTGGTTAAAACAACAGGAATCCACATTAAATGTTCCACTATTTCAATAATAATTCCACATTATAACAGCTGACCCTGTTACTGTGTCTATTATGGTTTATAGTTTCCCCAATAATCTTTAAGAGGGTGATCCCCATGGACCTGCGTGAATTATGGTGTCTTAGTAGCAGGCTCTAGCTGTGCCATGCCGGGATTCTGTCTCTCAGTACCGGGCTGGCTGCTCACCGGGCCGCTCATTCCGAGCAGGCCGTCCCGGCCCGCTGACCCCCATATATCACGGCGAGGGGCCGCCGAGCAGACATCACTGACAGCAGCCATTATTATGGGCCTGCAAGGAAAAGTTCACACCGTGGTCATAGAGATGCACGGATGCCCGCCCGGTTTTTCAGGTTTCCTCGTAGCCCTTTCATTTATCTTCCAGAATGCAAAGAAGTAAAACAAAAAAGAAAAGAGAAGGAAGAGAATGCGGTTGCTTTTGCTTTGCGTCAGGTGGCCGTACAGCATGCGCATTGAGGTTTATCCTGTTACTGAAGGAAGATTTTTTGTTGTACTCAGTGAAAACAAAAAAGGGTTAAAAAGGTGTGGACCACACTGAATGCACCTGCTACATGGGAAATTAGATATACTGTTGACAGCCCTGTTGGTAGAATAACAATATAACATAAATATTATTTTCCTGTCTGGTAACCCGCTAATTGGATCTCCCTAAGCACCCTTTTTATCCAGTATTTTGTCTAAAAGCTGTTGTGTTACTACATTCATTTTTATTGTTAATAGGCAAACAGGTTTAAAATGTATTGTATTTTCTGGTTAGGTCCTAAAATTGATTTGGCAATCTGAAAAGCGTTTGAACAGGTTTTTGTTTTGATGTGTTTTGGCACAGATGGTAACGCAAGGTTAGTGCGTGCCTTTGTGCCCTGTGTAAGCCATAAGGTAAACGGTAATAGTCTACAGGACTGTTGGCCCTATCTTGCTTCCATAGTCTCCAGTGTCAGGCCTGTATTGAAAAGTAAGATGGATCGCCACCATTTCTTCTCCTCACAGTGCTTCTTGTAACCCTAGGTTCACCCGAGGAGGCCATTGGCGGAGAGGCGTCACGTGACCACGGGGTGCCAATGTTATTCTACAAGGGTGTCAAGACCCTGTCAGTTTCTGAAATAAATATTGGGAAACGGCGAGATGCAAAAGGCAACCTACTACGACAGCTCCGCAATTTACAGTGGCTACCCATATCAAAGCGCAAATGGCTTCAGTTATGATGCCAATCAGGTCCAATATCCCCGGGCCTCTCATGTGGAAAGTGAGTACCATCGACCTGCCTGCTCCCTGCAGTCTCCTGACGGCTCCGTGGCTCTGCAGAAGCCGGGGGAGATGGCGGAGAGCTGCGACAGGACCACAGCCATTCAGGCGGCGCAGTCCAAGGTTCATCCCGAAAGCAATCAACCGCAGGTGCCAGTGTCAGGCCCGCCCCCTCCCTCAATATCCCCCGGTGCTATCAGCCAAAACACAAGCAACGGGTCCAACCAGCCCAGTGCCAAGAACGGCTCCCCGACCTCTGCTACTCGCAAACAGATCTTCCCCTGGATGAAGGAATCCCGTCAGAACATCAAGCAGAAACCCAACAGTAGCTCCAGTTCAGGTACTTTCAACCAAAACATTGCTGCCGCAAACACATAAGTTGATAGCCTCTGACAAGAAAGTTGCATTCGTTTACTTGAGGGAGGACACAATACATATAGGGGGTGGGTTGGGGATAAGGTATGAGCATAGGGGCAGTGCAAAATAGGACAATTATGTAAGGATTCAAATGTTTTTTTTCCTATTCCAGGGGCAGAGAGGTGTTCATCTAGATGTTTCAAGTCAGATGTTTATTATATAATATGTTTATATTGTGTTCCCACTGGGGGATCTTTGAGTTATTCAGGAAATGCAGCCAAAAAATTACCACAGAGTTTAATCAACTCCTTCCTGACACGATCCACATTAGAAGTGTTACTTTCATTATAACACATCCTGTAATGACTATCAATCAATACCAAAAATATTATCAAATATAAGTTCACTGTAAGGTTAAAGACTGTATGTGCTCTTGGGAGAAGATTCCACCATGTGTTGTCCCTGTGCCCTGCAGCTGACCCGTCCCTACTGTAAACACAAATCTCCACTGATCACATAATATTCCCAGAGAGACAACAAACAAACACGGACAACAGTTGTTTCAGTTTGTCCTGCTGTTTTGATTAGAGGGAAACTTGGTGGACCAGAGTGGGGGGGTTTGGGTTTAAATGTTTTTATTTACACAGAGACAATCTTAAAATTCAGAGATGCTCATCCTCCTATGATTTGTTTTAATGTTGTAGGAAATATTTGAATTAAGATAATATTCAACAGAAGTTATTGGGTGCTTGATTTAGAATTGTGCTAAGAAAAGACGTATGGATGAAAGGAAAACGGGGTGAGGTTGTGGGGTTTAGGAGTAATTTACGTAACCATAACTTATGCTTATCTTACAATGAACTCCTTTATTCCACCATAAACGGGTATTTATTACAGTCAAAGTTTGAAATACAAATCCAGGTGATCTGAATATGAATTTTCTTAAGGAAATATTTTTCATCAGTTTGTGATTACAGGTTGTCTTGCTGACATGGATGAAAACCGTTTTACGCACGTTTACGCACTTATTGCGGCATCATCCTGCTGTTTAATTGCAGACAAACGTGATAGGTCAGAGTGGGGAGTTTGTGTTGTTTATAATATCAGCCATGCTAATCTTTCTCATGACCTTTCTTGTTTGTAAATTAAGTGGTTAATCTTCTAACTAGGCCGTCTAAGTAAATGATAAGCAGTATTGCAACAGTCATAGTGATTTAAGTTGAGAAAGTGTTTTATATTAAGGGAAACAACTGGTGCATGCCCTTATTGGGGTGTTTTACACATTCTTTACTGATTTAAAGTTTGATTAGATGAACACTTGTTGGGTTTTGTTTTGTTTTGTTCTATGTAATAACATCCCAAAATGGATAAATGCTTACCTTCCCATGGCCCTCTCATATTGCCAAATGGGTTAATATATTTGTAATATTTTGCTGTAAGAGTTATGAATGCAAATCAGTTAGCCGACCTTCATTGTGTGATTTATCTTTAAGAAGGGTTTTTCATTAATTTATACAACACATTGAGGTGCTAAAATTCGTGAAAATCATTTAACGCACGTTTTACGCACATACGCCAGACAGAAAATGACAACCCTGCACTTAACAAACATGTTTCCAAAATTAGTATTTTATAAATCAAGCTAATATCCTTAAAAAAATGAATTCCTAAGAAGTAAAATAATAATCGTTAGTGTTGGTCCTACATACATGGGTATCCATATTCCTCGTGTTAAGTTATCTTTCATCTCCATTATAATCTAATGGGTCAGGTTATGTCATGCTGCATTCCTTTTGCTCCACGTGTGGCCGACAGGTAATGATATTTATTAAGTGTTGGCTGCCTGCCACAGCGGCAAGTAGACCAACACCTTGTTATTCTGCAGCCAAGCTCCTGCTTCAAAGGGGAGGCTTATCAGTGAGGGCAGAGCGAGCAGCTCTATACACCCTGAGGAATACATAACGTTTGTGTTTGAATTACGCGTGGGACTACGGGGAAAGATGAGGGTCAACATGTTTTAGTAGGAAATCTCAGGTTACCTGGTCCCATATCAAATATTGACCCACTATTCTTCAGTTACTTTTTTCTCTCTTTGCACTTGGTGCACAGACACAGTGCCCATACACTGATTGTTAATTGTCTTATGGAGCCCCCATGATAACCCTTGTGCTTTGCAGTATGACAGTGAATTTATCAAAATTGTGATATGTTTGGAACACACGCACATGCACGCTCGCACATAAAGGGGTGGGAGGATGTGGAGAAAGAAAAAGAGTAGATGATGAAACCCCTATGTAAGTAGTGAAGCAGGGCATATTTATCTGGTAAACCCCCCTCGTTATGGTTGAAAGTTCTGTTATCAGCAGCTTGAGTGTTGTCAGATGGTTTTGCTTTCACTCTGTGTTCTTTCACTGCCTCTCTCTCTCCCTCTCTTTCTATCTGGCTCTCTCTCCATGGCCGTATCCACCATTGAGGTCACCGAGGTCCGGACCTCGGTAATATTTTTCGAGCTGTGTAACAAAACTTGTGAAATAATTGCACTAAACGGGATTCTTTGTAGTACTTCCATTTACTGACGATGGGGCCGCTGCATAACTACGTAGCCTCGATTAAAGCAAACAGAAGAAGACGACATGTATCAACCGGTATCAACAAACCACCGCAGCCCGGACTTGAACCGGAGCAGCGAAGGAGTGAGGAGGTATCTAGAGATCTGAGTCCAGCGGGCTGCTTGTGTTTCTGTTCATCAGGACATCATATGAGCAGCAGATCCTGTGTGAACGCTCTACGTTAGTCAGTGGACGTCCGACAACATGCACACTAACTTATATTGCAGCTATAGGCTATACTTTGGTTTAAATTGCGTGAATAAACTAGCTAGAGAGCTCAAGTTAATTACATTCATCCAATGTCAGAAGGATTACCTTTTAACAAACGTTGTAATGCTTTTCTTTCATTTCAATTTGAGTAAAACATTGAAGATATAACATTGTATTGTTTTCTTTTTACACTGACTCAGTTATAATGAAAAGACTACGTCAGTCGAAGCTCAGCTTTGGTAAGGAAGAGACAGGACAGGCAGAGAGAAAGAGAGAGAGAAATTGATGGAAGTCAGGGGGGGAACTGCAGGTACAGTCACACAAAAGAATGTAGGCTTAATAACCCCATCTATCTATCTATCTATCCATCCATCCATCCATCCATCCATCTATCTATCTATCTATCTATATATATCTATAACAATAGTCTTCATTTACAATAGGCATAATTGTAAAACAACATACATCTATTGCAGTTATGATGTCATAATAACATACAATTGTATAAAACACAATTTGCTTACATCTTTGTTCTCTTTTGAGAATCAAACAAAACAGATTTAAATAAAACAAAAAGTGCAAACAAACAAGTGAAATTAACTAAATGGCTGAATTGCTTTTAATTCACTGGCAGGAGTGACAAGTGAGGAGGAGCAAAAAGTGAACAATGAGAGGCTGCAGGTTATGGAAAGGAGAGAGACATGGAAAATGAATGTTGACAATGTTTTGTGATCATTTTAGCCTCTTCTGCATGTCCAGATTATTAATAGTAACAATCAACTGATTCTTATGCATTACACTTTCAAAAATAATTGATGCTAACATTGTTTGAAGTCAATATATTATACAATGTGTGACCCTCCACAGGACTTAAAAAGCACCTAAGTAGATCATACAAATCCCAAAAATCTCGGGGGGTATCCCCCGAACCCCCCTAGCATGTTTGGACCTCGGTATTTAGGAAATCCTGGATACGGCCCTGTCTCTCTCTATCTTATCTTTCTCCCCCATCTTCTCTCTCTTTCTGTCTATCTGTCTGTAATGGATTACTGATTGACATCCTCCTCTCCTTCTCCCTGACAGTGGAGAGTTGCCCCGGAGACAAGAGTCCTCCGGGGTCAGCAGCATCGAAGAGGGCCCGGACAGCTTACACCAGCGCCCAGCTAGTGGAGCTGGAGAAGGAGTTCCACTTCAACCGGTACCTCTGCAGACCCAGGAGGGTGGAGATGGCGAACCTGCTCAACCTCACCGAGAGACAGATCAAAATCTGGTTCCAGAACCGCAGGATGAAATACAAGAAGGATCAGAAAGGCGTCGGAATGATGCCTTCCCCTGGCGGACAGTCCCCTCGGAGTCCCGTGGGCCCAGGCTCCGGGGTTGGCGGTGGTGGAGGATACCTCAACTCTATGCATTCTCTTGTAAACAGTGTACCTTACGAATCCCAGTCGCCGACGTCTTACAATAAACCTCATCAAAATGCATACGGTATGGCCACGTCATATCCCCCTCCTTTGAACAACTCCCTCAACAACTGCCCTCCCTCCCAGAAGCGGTATCCCGGGAACGACTCGGCCACGCCCGAGTATGACGCGCATCCTCTTCAAGGCAATGGCAACTACGGGAGTCACATGCAGGGCAGCCCCGTGTATGTCGGTGGAGGTTACATCGACTCAATGCCCAATTCTGGGACCTCCGTTTTCGGTCTGACCCATCTATCGCACCCGCCGTCCACAAACATGGACTACAATGGAGCAATCACAATGGGTAACAGTCAGCATCACGGAGTGTGTGATCCGACACCGACGTACACAGACCTAACAGCGCACTACTCTCAGGGAAGAATCCAGGAAGCGCCCAAACTGACGCATCTGTAGCGGTGGCGCAGCCCGGATCACTCCGCCCATTGTCTTATCCACCTCCAGACACATTACTGCTTTGTTTCTGCGCCTCCTCACGGCGTCCACCTTCTCTCTGCTTTTGTTTATGTTTTCTATAGTTTGATGTGTGAAGTAGCGTAGGGTAAATAATCACGACTTGCTTGAATTGTTCTTCTATTTGCTCGTGTCATTGTCTCACAAAGACTGAGCTGTAGGACGTCTAGAGTGGGAGGGAGGGGGGCACATATAAGCATAGGACTATTTAATCTTTTTTTGAATATTGTTTTAAAATGTAAATGCAAACAGGGTATTATGAACATATGTTATTCATTTTTAATGTGAATTTGTTCGTCTTTTATTTATCCGCAGTTGAAGAATTGTGTTTTGCATTTTGTTGCACTTGCAAGGATCCTTCAAACGACACGAGTTGGGATTATGAGGGGAAAACATTTTCAAGAACAAGGGTCATGAGCTTACACGCAACTTCCCTTGCTTATGTTGCTTTATTGGACTTTATAATGTTATTTATTTGTGTTACGATAAAAGAGTCCTTAAGTATTATTTGACACCTTTGCGATCTATGTGTGGTGACAAGGTTGGTGGGAAGTAAGCGTCTCAGCCCTTTTCCAGCCCACATGTAGCGTGCAGGAACTCCACAGTAGCAGAAGCACCATGTTGCTGTTATAGGCTATGTTTTCTCTTTTTTTCTTCAAGGAGGTGTTTTTATTTTCACAGTGAATGTAAAATCAATCAGTCATGCAATAAGGGTGGAAAGAAGGACACACATTAGCAATTTCTTTTGTTGAAGAAAAAAAAAACAGGCATCATTAATTTCCTTTTCGATGTCATACATTCCACGCTGCTCCCAGTTCGAAGAAATAAATAAAATAATTGAAATACTATTGCATAAAACTTGTAGTTTTAATTCAGACACATCTTAAACATTTATACAATTACACAACACATTTAATTCAAGACAATTTCTCGATAAAACATTTCAAAAATACATTTCCCATTATGGTTCCTTTTATATATTTCATGACATTTTATACTTGTATGGGTGATCACAAAAAGGGGGGGGGGGAAATGGTTGCAAAATTGCCATTATAAAAGACAATAACAATAGCATAATAATTCATGGACGAACATTTGTAGATCTCTATTTTGTATTATGCTTATAAAATAATGTAAAATCCGTGGCCATATTTAATATTCAAAAAGAGAAAAGGAATTGGCCTCATATTAAGTCAAATATTGAATAAAATATACTCCCTTTTTTCTATCCATTTATATTCGACGTGAAGAAAACTCTCGGTGGCCTTCTCCCCTCCTCTCATGCGCGTGGGCACATCCATAATAATAAAAAATGTCACCCCGGTCCTTCTGGAGATTCTGCAAGAAGACAACAAGCTAAATGAGAAATCGTTTGAAAAATAATTTCCTGATGTGTTCAGTCACTCAAATTCGGTCAGAGAGGATATATACTGAAGTAGAAATCGTAAGGGGGATTATTTGTCTCATAATATTACAGATTTACAGATGCCATTGTCAAAGCCAGTTCAAAACGAAAAACCTCAGTGGTGTCGATACAAAGCACAGTATCATGAAAAGCTGAAGCACGACAGTGATTTCATATGTGTGCGTGTTTTGTTAAAATGAAGGGCCTGCATAAGAATTATTCTACATGTTTCAATTGTTTGCAGTAATTTCCTATAAAGAAATGTAACACATTCACACATGGAGCTAAAATGCTTACATGGTTTTGTATTTCTTTTCATGACAAAAATGCAGATATTTCTTCACATATTTGTCTTATCAAATTACCAAAACCATTTTTGCACTATGGTATTTCTTTTTTAATATTTTGCCTTTGTGCAACTGCAGTATTATTTGTCCTCACTGATATTACACTTATAAATAATTGTCAGCCCAATCTGATTGATATGAGAGGGCATGAACATTACTAACCCTGACATATGGTTAGCAGGGACACCTAGAACAATTGAACCATGGTGTGTCTCAGTAAAAAAAAAAAAAAAGAAGAAGCTGATGCACTATCTGCATCCAACACAGACACGCTGCATACACGCGCACACGCACTCACAGCAAGCTACTGGTATGACCCATATGTGCCATAAGCACATAAATAACGTTTTAACTGAAACAGAACATTTGTATTTCTTCTTATGCATATCCATCCGTGGGAAAGTGGTCCTAAATCAATCCTGATGTAAAGACCAGTGGACAGGCTGGGGTCCACTAAATGCCGCCACCCACTCATTTCCTTCACACAAAGCCTGTGCGTAATTCCAAAAAAGCCATCCATCTCTTCCATAGCAACTCTGTCCTGCCCCTGGTCCGCTCAAAATCCTGCATGTCCTCTAGAACGACAAATGCACGTTTTTATGTGAATGCATTCACGATTTAAAGATAAAAGCCAGGTGGAGAAGCTGCTTCGCCATACTCACCGTTGGCGCATTACAGCCTCCTCAAAAAGGAAATGGTCACATCTTGTGTAGATGGATTCTTATGTATCTTCTAAAAATATCCCTCCAGCGACAGCCCGGCTACAACTGCGAGCAGAAACTGGTTCTAATCTGAGTGGCCAGTGTTTCTCGCCGCTTCCTGGCTGCATTTGATCCGGGGGAGAGTTAGAAGCCTTAAATGTGTTGTGAGGGCACCGAGCTGTCAGACCTTTTGGCGAGTAAGATTGATCGCGCGCAGGCTTCCAGGACTCTTTGTTTGGTATATAAGCAACAAACTGAGAGAGGCCTACCACTTCTCCTCTTCCTCTTTCTTACTCTCCAAACCATTTTTTGGAAATTAAAATACAACATGTACTGCTTGACGAAAAACATCCCACATGTGGCTTTCTATGATTCTGGAAGGGCTATAAAACCACACACTGCAGGGAAGTGCCGTTCAATAAGAATATACCATTTACATAATAACGCTGCAAATGGTCGATTGTAAATGTAACGGTGTTTGCTTCATTGCATTTTCAGGTAGAATTGATTTCTGGAAATACAGAGGGATGGTTTCCTCGGCATTATATCTCTTGTCCTCCCAGTAAACTCTGCTATAGCCTTGTGGGATTCTAATCTTAACAGCTACATGAAATTCTTCAAATTATTAAAACAATATTTAAACAACAATGGAAGCTTTTAGTGATCGAAATATTAGAAAATTACCTATCATATTAGAAAAATGCTCCTTGTTTTTTTGGCCTCATGTCTGTGGGTTTGTGCACACACATGGATGGGGATGACCTCGTTTCAAAATCGAGCTTTATTGGAATAAACGAAAAACGTATGTGCTTTTATATCATATCCAAAGTGTCCATATTAAAGTGTATAGTAAAACAATGTTTATGGGTACACATATATAAAATATGTGCGTGTTAAATTTCGTACACATTTATGGACCTGATCTGTAAATGTTAAACAGCTGTTATGTGTACAAAATGGTCTGTATGTCATATCCGTCACTATTAACTCAATGGATGGGCTTTTTATTGCAACACATGTCAATGGATGCACTTCATATTTCATTATTATGCATCTTTGAAAAATCCCATCTATTCTGGAGTCCACACTCACTGTGCAGACTGGATTGTTGGGGTTAGTTTCTGTCGAAAAGTCTCAATATCAGTTTTTGGGGTATGTTTTTTACACATCTAAAGCCAGACTCTTGCCTATTTGAATAGCTGGTGTGAAATGTGTGTCTGTGTGTGTGTGTGTGGTGTGGGGGCGTTCTAGACTGACATCCTCAAACAATACGAGAAAGAGGAGTGCACGAATCCGCGCACCCAGGCTGGGCTCCTTCCCTGTAATAGTGAGCGTCAGCCATTCTTAAAAAACACATTTTGTGGCTAGTGGACTGGACTGGAAGGGCGAGAGGAGGATAAACTGAGCGGACAAAGATGTAAATAAAAACAGTCGTCCCCCAGCTGAGCGAGGCGTTCTTCATCAGAGTTTTTGGATCAATCAGGCAGACAGTGGCTCCTTTTGATTAAACCCCAAATTGTCATTGGGCAGAGGTAATCATGTGACAGGCAATTCGGTCCAATTTCAACCTTGTCTCCATGAATTCAATAGTTTAATAGTAGCTCGGTCCCCATACGGCCGTAATCAGTGATATAGAAAAAACACCACCAGGAGATTTTTTTAAATGATTTTTTCTTTCTCGTCCTCATTGAGCCGCAACATTTATAAAAATACGCGTGCAAACTTTCCTCGGCTCTCAGGGAGCGGAGATGAATTACGAATTCGAGCGAGAGAGCGGTTTTATCAATAGTCAGCCGTCGCTTGCTGAGTGCCTGACATCTTTCCCCCCTGTCGCTGATTCATTTCAAAGTTCATCAATCAAGAGCTCGACGCTTTCACGCCCGACACTGATTCCTCCTCCCTTTGAGCAGACCATTCCCAGCCTGAATCCGGGCAGCCATCAGCGGCACGGCCGGCCCAGACACAGCCCTGACGGATGCAGCTCGCTGCCCACAGCCTCTCTACCCCCGGAGTACCCCTGGATGCGGGAGAAGAAAGCCTCCAAGCGGAATCACCTGCCGACTTCCACCGCGACCACCATCTCCAATGGACCTGTGTGTTTTTCCCCAAAAGGTGGGTATTTACAAACAGGGACCCTTCACTGCAAATGTGTTGACTAGACTATTTTTTGCTATAAGAGCTCAGGCCTTTCCTTAATATCAAACAGGCTACATCCGTTTTGTTCTGGTAGATTTATGGTTACTACTTTGCTGTGATTGTGTTTGAAAAAAAAAAAAGTTTGGATAAAGTTTGGTGATGTAAGATGATTTATTCCCCTAGCCGTGGCAGTTTTGATGTGTGACAGTAATGAAGAGTGATGGAGTGCCGTTGCCGAGGAGGGCAGCTGGAGCATTCATTAGTATCTCACAGCAGCCTGGACCTCACTGCTTTTAGTGCACTGTGTTAGCTTCACACTCATGCTGGACATTATTGTTGTGTTTAAAACTGTCTGATTAGTATCTTTATGTTGTATTGATTTTTGGGATAAAAAGGTTTACAGGCTTGGGTCAGTAGCTCCAGCGGCCATTTTGCTGCAGCATGTTGTGAGCCTCTCTCTGGTGGTTTGGGAAAGCCATAATGTTAGATTCACGGGCAGTGGGGTTATGTAACTGTTGTGTCCTGCGTTTTTAATCCCATGCTACCGTAATGCTTATTTTCCAGACTCGCCTGAGATGGTGGAGAGCGGAGGGGGAGGAGGGGGCTCCCGGCGGCTGAGGACCGCGTACACCAACACACAGCTGCTGGAGCTGGAGAAGGAGTTCCACTTCAACAAGTATCTTTGCCGGCCGAGGAGAGTGGAAATAGCGGCCCTGCTGGACCTGACCGAGCGACAGGTCAAAGTCTGGTTCCAGAACCGGCGCATGAAGCACAAGCGACAGAACCAGAGCAAGGAGAACCACAACGGGGAGGCGAAAGGGCCGGGGGCCGAGGACGACCTCCACAGCGACGACGAGGAGGATGATGAGGGCCCCATGTACGAGAGGAGCGGGGCCCTGCTGGAGAGAGATACCTGCTCCTTTCAAAATAACTCACTGAGCTCCATACAGCAGCTCCACAATGGCGAGTCCATGGGCTTTGCTGCTGCGCCGCTGAACAGCAATGACAAAAATCTGAAACATTTTCCCAACCCGTCACCCACTGTTCCGGGATGCATGTCAACAATGGGCCCAGGCTCGACATCTGGCCCGGACAATGGCGACAGTCCCCCGGCCCTGGATGTTTCTATACACGACTTTCAACCTTTCTCCTCGGATTCCTGCCTACAGCTCTCCGATGCAGCTTCGCCGAGCCTGTCAGAGTCTCTGGACAGCTCCGTGGACATTTCGACAGACAGTTTCTTTTTTTTCTCGGAGTCCCTAACTACAATCGACCTGCAGCATCTGAACTATTAACTGAAATCAATCACACTAGCTTTCTTCCTTTCTCTCGGGACAATACATATCAGGCTGCGATGGTATTAACTCTGATGTTATTTGTATATTCGGCACATTTATTCTGTTGATATTTGACCTGACGATTAATACAAGGTAAGGATGAAATTAAATCACTGAAATGGCTCTACTCAAGACGTGACTTGTAATTACCATAACAAATTGATCTAATGGAATGGAAATTACGAGTGTATGTGAATAATTATACAATATTAGGCCTATGGATCCTGGTCGTTTTATTTTTGTATAGCTTCCAATGTCTTGGATATTTTTGTTAGAATACAATTAACTTGCTACAATCCTTTCTCCTGGTGTTTTGAGTCGTTTTTTATATCTATTTCCAGACTGGGTATTTTAGCTAGAATTATTCATGTTGAAAATATGCAAAATCAAAGAAGTAGGGCAAATATAGAGACGTTATGCAAATGTAACAACAGGTTGGCAATGAATATAAATAGCCTAGTCCGCATTGATTTCAGTAGTGAAGGCACACACATGATTGGAATTTACTTGTAAAGTTTACATTTCAACAAAACGGGAATTGTTTTAAATATGACTATAGTTTACTGAAATCATTTTTACAACATGTTTTTAAAGGCACAAAAACATATTTTATTAAAAACTTCAGAGATAAACTTATTTTTAAATGTAGTAAAATAACTTGTAAATATCTGCTAAATTGTAGTTTAGAAACGAACAATTAATAATGAGTTAAAAAGTGTAACTTGCTTTGCTGGAATTGTTTTTAGATGTTATTAGATTTACACAGGTATCTTATTGGCACTGTTTCAAGCTTCCTACACCCTAATGCAGATTATTTTAATGTTCACCTTCACACTTCATACTTTGGAGAGTAAAAGCAAACACGTCTGCACGAATATAGCATGACAGGGCTCTTAACATTGTGTGCGTGTTGCAGCCGAATAGCCAGGCCATGTTTGCCTTCAGGAGCTCATAAATCACTCCGTGGCATGAATGAGACGGACATTAAGGAGACCAATTGTGGCGTAATGTGCACAAATAAAACTCCACTTACATTTTCATACGGGACTCTCCAATTCGTGTGCTAAAAGGGGTCTGAGTCTCTGCGTTTGGTAATAATTCATTTTTATAGCTTGTTTAAACACGGCCCTGGCTCGGGGACAGCGGCAGCGTGCAGTAGCAGGATGTGAGGCTGCACTTTTCCCCGAGTGTTAAAAGTAGCTCAAACTCAAAACAGATTTATGGATTAGAAGCAATTTATCAGACACAAATGAACTAAGCATATATTCAGAGAGAGGCTCATTATGCAATGTCTGGATAACTTTATCAAGAGAGTTTGTTTTGGGGACTTTTGCAACATTGTTGGAGCAGTTATATTCGTTTAGGAAGTCTTGACGTAATATAGGGATTATTAATAATTTTGCTCTATTGTATTGCACTTGAGATGATTTATGGGAATCGGGTATTAGCTCATGCATAGCTTGAAATAGCGTAAACAGCTTTACGAGCAGCAAAAAATAACCACCGGTTGCCACGCTGGCCTCCATGGATCGATTCAGAAACTCTTCTGAGATTCATAAACTCAATGGTTCAACTGCGGTTTATCGAATAATCTGGAAACCATAAGAAGCCAATCGAATGGTTTAATATTAGCCTACTGGGTAACTGTGAATGTGTGCAATGTGAGTCTGTATTTAAGGAGGGGGGTTTTGAGGTTAAAGAAAAAAGTGTGGGAGGGGGTCAGTTCCTCTGCAATCCAGCGCTCAGTGACCAACCACAGGGCCAGTATAACCAAATCATTCCGAGACAGCGCGCCCTTTCTGCTCACATGTGTTCACACAAAGAGCCAAGAAAGCTCCAAGGCCTGGCGAAGTTTCCACAGACAGGATCCCCTGCGCCCACTCACTCACTCACTACTGTTGCAGAGGCAGCTGGGAAGAGGGGGAGCGAAGAGAGTCGGCGGGCATTTTTGACCCCACTGCGATTTTTTACCTAGCCTATTAGTATAACGTTTTGCAATAGCTGATAACTTTTGGTATCAATACTCAATCTTTGGTAAATGTTGTCTTTGTTTACATCTACATTTTAAAGCAGTGGTGGAACAAGTATTAAGATACTTTACCCAAAAAGTAAGAGTAAAACGTCATTAACACTCCATGACAGAGTTAAGTCATATTTAACATAAAGAACTAGCGCAAATAATTTGGCAGCAGAATACCAATACATGTATATCTATCTGTCTATCTATCGGTCTATCTATATCGGTTTATCTATCTATCTATCTATATATATATATATATATATATATATATATCTTTGCATGTATCAATGCATCCATCGTTGCATATCTGAAGACTGTCATGAATAAACCATAAGAATTGAAAACATGTAAAGTGTTTGACCACATACAGCCATTAGGGGCGCTCTTCCCCGGATATGATCACCCTCCTCCCCTCCCTGCTTCCCTCCCTCCTCCCCTCCCATTTATTTTCCTTCCTCAGTGAGAGGTTGCCTCTGCACTCTGCTATACGCAACAGCTCTCCCACGCACACACATTTCCCTTGCTCAGCTCTGTCTATTTTTTTTTCTTCCAGCGCAGCTTTTCGCCACCATTAATTTCAGGCAATAAAGAAACAGCTTTATTTGATGAACTTAACGGGATAATCAGCCCACAGTCGCACCTCGGGCTATACATTATAATAGGTCCACGACGGGCTGCGCATTATCAGATCATTTGATCACTATACGTGCATAATGAATACACGTGGGTGAAATCAGAGAAGATAGCAGACCCTGTGACCCCGGGAGAGGAACATTTAATACTAAATCATCTTAACGTTTAATAGGTTTTCTTGTCGTTATACATCACCTGTGACTTCCTAGCATTGCTAGCAAGTGCAGAAACCCAGTCAAACATTTCCAACTCGACTTGATGAGGAACAACGTTTTGGGAAATCTCTCTTTGACAGGAGTTCTTTCTGCTCGAGTCAGGAGTGAAGCCTCCCTCACTGTGAACATATTTGCTGAGCAAATCCCTCACAGTGTTAAAGCGTGAAACACTTCGCATTGGAATGGGACATCGCCTGTGGTAGTCACACACACACACGCACGCACACGCACGCACACACACACACACACACACACACACACACACACACACACACACACACACACACACACACACACACACACACACACACACACAGAGCTATCCATCCAGGAGAGAATGACACCATAATACATATGATCATGCTGTTACGCACGAGAGGATACACACACGCACGGGGGCACATGCACGACAGCACATGCACGACAGCTTCCAAGCATATACGCGCCAACAGGTCCAGGCACACATACGCATGCACACTTTCCCCTCTATTCCAAAAATACCGTACCTGAGGTCAGGCTGCTATAGGTCGTCCTCAGGGGGAGTTGCATGGGGTGAACGTTAATCTTTCCCCGGGCAGGATGGCACACAGCAGGGGGTAGAAGACGCCGTGTTTGCCGTTCCCCACTCTTCATGCGACCCCGGTGCTGTCCGCCGCCGTCTGCCTCCCAGCTCATTGTTTGCTCGGCCAATACATTAGTGGCGACGCGCGTCACCTTGATCGACGAGCGCCTGGAATTTAAATAGCCACTCAAACACCAATCTGTCACCGGCTAAGGGGATAAGGACAAGTAGGCCTACCTCACTGGCTGACCTGGGTCCACGTGACAGCACCCGTTCACTGATATCGGCCCTCGCGCCCCCTCCTTCCCCTGATAGGGACAGAGTATAGGTAAAGGTTGGCACGGTCACTCAGGGTAAGTGGGGAGAGAGGATCAGAGGGTGTCTGTCGAGCGGACTGTCCCTCGCCCCCCGGTAGAACAATGCTACAATGAGCAGTTTCTTAGATTACTCGGTGATGAACGGTGAAGGTGGCTCGTGCTCTGTCAGGGCTTTCCACTCAGATCACGGGATTACAACTTTTCAGTCTTGCGCGGTAACTGTCAACAACTGCGGGACTGATGACCGCTTCATGGGGAGCAGGGCTTCCCCTGACGGCATTCCTCACCAGCCAGGGTCATACCAGTCTGCGAGCTCTCTGGGTCTCGCCTATGGAGCACATCCGGCCTGCAGCTCCAGCTATGGACCCCAAGGTTTCTGTGCTACGTATAACCATTACGCGCTCAATCAGGAAGTAGATTCCACAGCGGGATTCCCCCAGTGCAGTCCACTAATGTACTCGGGTAACATTTCCTCCTCAATGGTCTCTCAGCATCGCCAAGGTTACAGTGCCGCCCCTCTGGGTCAGCTGCAGTATGCCCACGCTGCCTATGGCAGCGGGCACGAGCAAGCTGCCCCGTTTCCTGGGTGCTCAAATCCACTGTCACCACTGCATGCAGCCCACCTGGAGGCTTGCTGTTCACCTCTGTCTGAGGGTGCATCTTCTGCTCAGACCTTCGACTGGATGAAAGTCAAGAGGAACCCACCAAAAACAGGTGGGTGCAAAGTGCCAATGGTACAAAGTGTTAACACATAAGTCTAATGAGCGTTCTGAGTTCAAATAGGCTTTATATTCAACAACTCGTGTTTGAATGGGCCACGTCTGTTGTGTTGTTGTTAATTGAACGACAGAATGCTGGGAATATGCATGTTTTTGTAATATATTAAATAACGTAGCAGATGTTATCTTTCAGTGTTATATTAGACAATGTATGTGTAATACAGCATGTTTCAAAGCAGCTGACATTAATTATCTGCTGCGTAAAAGCTGCTTTTTGCTGCGTACAAGTTTAACCTAATCCAAACCCTGTTGTCCCCTATGTGTGTTGCACTCACAGAAATGAATCATGGTAGAGTTTATTTTTAAGCATTTAAATCTATTTGATTTGATTTAAATGTATGTATTGAAATTAATTATAATCTGTATAATTCCTGTCAATTCTAAAATATATTGAATGTAATTACTTAGAGGTTAAACAATAGCAGGATGTGAGCATTGAACATATAAGGGAACCTTATATACAATAAGTTCACAGTGATTTGTTTCTCTGTCTGCAGGCCGGTCTGGGGAGTACGGTTACGGGGGTCAGCCGAACACGGTCCGGACCAACTTCACCACCAAGCAGCTGACGGAGCTGGAAAAGGAGTTTCACTTCAACAAGTACCTGACACGTGCGCGCCGCGTTGAAATCGCAGCAGCTCTGCAGCTGAATGAGACTCAGGTGAAGATCTGGTTCCAGAACCGGAGGATGAAGCAGAAGAAGAGGGAGAAAGAAGGGCTGCTTCCGGCCAAAGCTTCATCCTCAGACCCGGGACAGAGCATACAAGAGAAAATGGACGATGCAGCATCAGATAAATCTATTTCAGCTCCATCTACTCCGTCTCCCACACCCTCCACTGTGTCTGATCCTTACTCGTCCAACTAAGAACTAACTGCCTCTTTAACTCTTTAGGCCACAGCCGGCCTGTATATCAAAACTCATAACCAGTGTATCAAAGCCAAAGTCCTGCTGGATGTGTGGACATCTAGACTGAATTAATGCACTATTTAGGACTTTGGACAATAATATGGACTGTGTCTGAGTTAAATATTTGTTTTATATTGTGTTCGGAAGAACGATTACATTGCTGTTCAATCAACCATATACCACTTTCTTTAACATTTTACGTAAAATACGCGTTGTGCCACTAATGTGACGGTGCAAGAACCACCCTACACCTGTTCCCGAGCAGTGCTGCAGAGTGTGACAATGTAAATTTACATAGCTGCACCCACAAACAAATATACCTCAAATGTGCCAAAGTTGTGCGTAATGGCCACGGCCTGGGTGATTGCACTGAATGTCGCCAATTAGCCATCACAATCAGCGAGATGACCTCGTTTATTAATCGTTATAAAGTGCATTGTTATAGTACCTCCTTAATCACTGTCCCCTCTGTGTTTAAGGTCTGCGTGTTTGTGTGTCACGACTGTCTGAATGTCTTTTGTGTGAGATTTGCATGATGCCTATTGCTTTCATGTATTAGCTGAGTTTTATCAGTATGGGAACTGTTCATGTAAAGCCATGTTTGTTCCAGGCTTTTATCTGTTATCTATTTAATCCAGTGGAGCGCATACAAAGTGTTTGTCCAGAGAAACGTTTACGGGTCAATCATGTGTATTAAAGTGCGTTTACCTCTAAAAGCACTATTCATATGTGTCATTGCTTAGGGGAAATCTTAAGAGAGACAGAATTAGAGAGATTTCTGAGGATTTCAAAGCCAATCTTCCATCTAAATCCGAGTATCAGACCTTTATCTTAAACTCTGCTGATAGGAAATGAATTATGTGTCAATGTTTACTATCGCCTGAGAAGCTGCACGTGTCTGTTTTACGCACCGCAGAGTCCCTCAATGTATGCGGCCGTGCGCGCACTCATCCCTGGGGTAAAGAGTTATTGGCATAATAAAGGCATGTTTATCCACGGAGGAGATGAGAGCGCGGACATCAGCGTCATTTGTGATGACAACCTTATTGAGCCCTCGGCTTATTGAGGGGACAAAAAAGAAACTTCATCGATTAAAACATCGAGGTTAGGCTATTGACAAGGATTGTGCCCCTCTGGCCCTGTCAGCGTTAACCCCTCAGCTCCCCAAGTCACAAGGTGTCATCATCCCCACCTGATGACAAGAAGAATAGTGAAAACTTACAGCACTGCATGTCACACATCAGTTCCACAAGTGCTTTAACAACAGTTATTATTTGAGGCTTTGTTCCTATTAAACCGGATTTGATAATCTGCTGTTTGAGAGTGAATTGTCTTTTAAATCAGATTACATTATTAATACAATGTATTTAAAAACAAACAAACTAGTGTATCTTAATGGACTCTCAACAGTTTTATTTTACCTGCCCTTAAGTTACTTATATCGTGTGACAATTTCCAAACAAAAAAAGGGGGTTTTCCTGATTCTCGAGCTGTTTTAATTCCTGGTGTGCAAGCTGCGAGGCCATCACACCATAAAAGGGCAAACAACGCCGAAAGAGCCATGATTAATGAGCGACGTTCACCTTTACCTGCGATCCACCTGCAGGAGCTGCTTTCGGAGCTGTGGAGACCTGCTGAGGCTGCTCAGTCTAATTCAGCAAAGAGAGTAAGTTATTTAGCCAACGTCTGTTTTAATCGAACTCTTTGTTGATATTGGTTATGCATTTTATAAGGTGTTTTTTCAGTTGTTGCTCCTGTGACAAGGTTAGTTTGGTAACTTCAGACACCCTCATTTTGTTAGAGGAGTTGTTTCAGTATAAATAGTGAAGTTAGCACACAGACCTCCCTGTTTGTGTTTGTTAGGCCAATTTGGATAATCAGGTGAAACATTGTCATATATTTGAAAAGGGTAGAATGCAATCCATGCTCTTTCATTACAGCAAATAAATTAAGATTTTCGTTTATTTTAAACAAAATGTAATGCGTTATGTATATATTTTTTAGGAGATTGTAAATATGTTAAGGCAGAATGAAAAGTATTAATTTGCTCTTCCCTATTTTAATATCCTTTTCTGCTTTTTTGTTAAATTATTTAGCACATTTGAAAAGTGTTATATTATAGGGTTATTAAAAAGTGTTGAGGAAACGACCTGTATTAGTTTGACACGGTTTCATTAAAATAATGTTACTCAAATACAATGGTATTTTTTTAAACAAAGGGTATCGTTGGTAGTTGTTGTTTTAATAGCGTATTATTTCAACGCTCAATCTCGAACAATTCATTCTTATCAAAATGCATTTTCAACTAAAAGCTTCTGCACAATTTATTTCCACCTCATCTGACTTTTCTCAACTAGTATTATCAAGTCATTTTATTTCCATTTAAGACCAACACAAATTGTATTTTTCATAATATCTAATTCTATTTTAATTATAAACCCAACATGCAACATATTTTCTTAGTATTTCCTTTGAGTCTAAACATCTGGTGTATTTTTATTTTTGCTTGCAATCTCAAATGCGACAGGGACAACATTGCGTATCTGATTTTCCTGCATCTTGTAGATAATATATTTTTTTCTTGAGTCCAAAACTTATTTAAGACGCTAAATGTATACACATTAGAAGTTGTAACCGAGAATGAAAGGTGTCATTTTCTCAGAACACATTTAAGACATATCATTTGTATTTATTTTCTATTGTATTCTACTATAACCCCTAGTAAAAAATGAAAGCCTGTCTTCGAGACTTCCCCATACCTCTTAAAGGACCCTTAGGTGTCCCCGGAACCCATTTTTGGGAAGTTTAAGCTCCACGGTTTCCCCTCAGGCCCCTGTGCGCTATGCAGGAGCCACACAGAGTGGATTAGAAACGCAGCTCATCCTCAAAAGAAAGCCTGGGGTCAACCCTCGGTCGCAGTTTGAGTTTGTTGTCATAGCACCACCCACACCTAAACAACAGTTTACAGACCACACTGGGTAAACAAGCTCCTCAACAACGCAGTCACAGTCCAGCTCCGATAGACTATTTGACCGAAACACCCTCACACTCGCTTCTAAATGCTAAAAATGATCTCAGCGTTTCAAAGAAAGTCTATCAGGACGTCTGTACTGGTCCGACCGCCAGAATATGCCCCCGCGCGGCTGATGGTTCCCATTAGGGCCCTCGGATAAACACACGGACGATGACAGATGTTTGACGAAAACCATTAAGGCTTTGTGAAGGAGGAATATATGTTTAAAGCTTTTGACTTAAGGGGGTGACGCAGAAATTAGATGGAGGATTCATTTGCGCGTCCTTGATGGGCCTGAAATAGATGTGCGCCTTGAGCCAACTAAAATGTGTGCCATGGAAATTATTTGTTTAAAACATTTGAAAAACATTACTGGTCGAACAAGTAAGCTGTCATAATAACATACAAACGGAAAGAAAGTTTAGGCTGCTGATTTGACCTGAAGGAAATAAGTAAATGCCTGTTTAAAATACATTCATCTGAATTTTAGTTTACATATCTCACTCAAGAGCTCGGGATAAACACAATACATATTCTGAAGCTTTAGAAGAAAAACATGACGTGTTTAGGATACTTTCAAAAACGAGGTGTTGAAAGATATTTGAATTCAAACTTTTGTTTGTTTAATTTGTTTTTTAAATCAAGTATAATTTCTGATTGCATACAAATAAATAAAAGCCACAAAATCCTAATTTAGAAACTTGTTTTACATCTGAACTTGAGAGGATAATTGTCTTTTTAAAACTGTTTTATATGAATTATTTTAACATTCTTACATTTTTTGTGCAAATGGGACCTGCATTATATTTGGAAGATGTTGTTAATTTAGCAATCATCACAGGGAAATGTAGTCTTTTAATATTTCAAATGAAAACATATAAATTGATTTCCTTATATTGTCCTTTATCTTATCCATATCATTACAAACTGAATGTGCATGTATTATATTACTAACTAATAACATATAGTAACATTATAATAATATAATCTAAATTGTGAATTGTCACTTTTTTTGTAGGATGTCAAAAGCCTTTCAAAAGCATCAAAGGCTTTTGCACAATAGCTACAGCGTTTTGGCAATGCAAATCCTCAGTCTCACACTCCAATGCAACAAACAGCAAAAATAACATTCAACAAAAAAATGGTGCAATAGGAATAAAAGCAGGAATAGAATATCTATTTATATTATTTTATTTATTTGTTTTACTTACATAATTGCAACTATAACAAACAAACAAGCATTATTTGTGGATTTATATCTTGTTCCAGAAATGTTAAGTATGTTGCTCAAAATCTAAAGGCTGTGAAGAAGGGAGCTTCAGTTAGCAAAACTAAAGTGTCCTTCCTGTGGCATCACAGAACAACGTATCAGTAAATTAAAACTGAATTGAAGCAGTGACAGAACAAGAAGCTTATGATAATTTGATTGTTTTTTCCAGCATTATCGGTGGACATAAAGAAGATTTGTGAGACCCAAAGGGGAAGCATGCGAGTTGACCACGAGACTCAAACACCGCCACCTGAGTGTGAAGGTATTCATCCCAGTAACACACTTTCACACACACAAATGAAATCACCTGTGATGCTGTACTGT